>NC_051157.2:222074885-222312902 GCF_013339745.2 Dermacentor silvarum
TTCTGGCAAAGCACCTTACAGATCATCAAAAAGATACGGTACGTCAAACATCCTAAATGCTTAGCTTGTTCGTGTACATATTACCATTTATGGGATATCAGGTTGCCGGAGACGTATACACATGAGCTGTCACGTTGGTGGCGCCATCTTGTAGCGCTGAGTTTAACCAGGGAGGACGCAGAACTACTAATGCATTGGCCAACTATTTCTATTTAGCTGCTGGTGCAAAGTGTCGGCAGCGACGTGTAGCGTTAGCGTGCAGCTTGTTTTTTCGATGAGAACACCGATGTGACGCAAAAAAATTAAAATTTCTAATACGTTAGCTGTGCAAAACGTCACAGGAAGCCGCTACTGGCGTTGCTACTGCCATTCACGTTACCAGTAGCACGGTATTCCGTTGCGGGTAACACGTCTACCTAGTACCTACAAGCTAAAATTATATGTTAGAGAGTTTTAGCGAACCGCTTCGGCTCTACCGTTATCGCAACCGTCACCTCCGCCAGCCGGCAGCTTTGCGCATGCTAGCCAAGCCGCACCAGGCCCAGGCGTGATGAGGCTTAGCTAGCACATGCAAAGCTGGAAGATGGTCTAAGCGTTGACGGTAGAGCAGGACACCAAAAATCCAAATTTCGAATATTGGGAACGGTAATCTGAACTCTGCTTTCTCCTCGACCAGGATTCTCGTTGCTGGAATGGCGACTGGCTGCTGCAAGAAGATTCACCAAAAGATTCACATCGACTCTATGCTTGACGCCATTGCCAATAACTGTGCAGAGATTGAGAGACTGGAGATCGGCTGGGACAGTGAAACGCTTCGTTTTAGCGACCGCAGCAGTAAGGCCATTGACACGGTGCGAGTTAAGTGTCTCCGCTTGCGCTGTCTGGTTCTTTGCGACGGAAAGTATTTTGAGCTGGTTAAGTCAAACTTCGATCGAGCGGACAGACACACGCTGGTTCGTTCTACAACAAACTGCCGGGTGACGCTTGTCTACCTTCTGTCGTGCTACAAGGATCTTATCTTTAACTGACTGCCACCGGAGTTTGCATTACTACTTCTAAGCAAGCGTCCGAACAATGAGCAACGAATGATGCACAAGGAGCCTTTAACAATTATAACATCTAACAAATTATATCTGGCATCAGTCGATCTTTACTGCTCCTGATAGAACAAGAAGAAATAAACTTTATTTAAAGAGCCAGCACTTTGCTTTTAGTGGACTCAGGTGTCGGCTCGAAGTCCTTGGACTCGGGCAATTGTTTTATAAGTTGATCCAAGGGAACCACAGGTATTTTAGTAAGACCCTGCCTGTAGATACACCAAAATGCCTGAAGCGAACTGAAACAGCCTCAGCCTGAAACAGCCATTGCATCCATAGCATGAGAACACAGGCTGAAAGTACAGGTTCTCTAGCTGTGTGACTGTCAATGCCTGTTGAAGCTCGATACACAGCGTTACCTGCCCACTGGTTTGCTTTCTGAGAATGATGACAGCCCAAAGTGGCTGAGGAATAAAGCTCAGATGATGCATTCCGGATGCTGCAGCAAATGCGTTTTCATGCACGACTACCTTAAAGTGTGCGTGGGGGGAGGGGGCAGACAAACATAGTATGAAGTAAGAAAACAAAGTGTGATACTTCTTGCACGTTTCTGACTATAGTGCAAATGGTCACAGAACCAACGTGAAAGATTTTTGGCTATTTCTTATACATGCAGTTGGATTTCTAAGAGCCAACGAGAATTCAGCCGCGGGCGGATGTTTGCTGTTAGGACAGTTGGTATATGGTATTTAAAACGAAAACAGCGCAGACTAACATGACGAGAACAGTATGCAGAAACGATCGGCGATGGAGCACGCACCCTTTCCCTCGCCTTCCTGGAGTCCCTTCGTGACAGCTGTGTATAGCGAATGCGTCCGCTTCTTCCTCTCCTAGGTGTGTTGGTTTCAACGCCGTCAGGGTTTGATAGAACGCTCTCCTGCGTCTGCGGTGTGTACTTTATGGGCGAGATTACGCTATAGATTCTAGTCCGCCGCAATTTACCGGGGACGGGAAGGAGGGAAAGAGAGACGCTGGGCATACCGCGTACTAACCCAGAAATTTCAGTGGGGCCGGAGGGGTCACGTGCCCAGTGTGCCTTTTCCCCCACTTAGACACTTCATTACGTGGGTCAAGCGAGTGCTCATCGTAACTGGTTCACCTTTCCCAACAGGGAAACTCAACGGGCAGTCTGTCGCATTCGTGTAATCACAGTTGCGGTAATACTATTTTGCATACTGATTAACCCCGATATAATGTATTATCGATAAAACGAAGTTTAAATTTGGACGGCCAGGCTTGGTATCATAGGGCTTCCTACGGTTCTGACGAAACCGGAAATGCTAAATCAGTAGCCATATTGGTTACAGCAAGCGAATATTTGCCCCGCTGGTAACTCTATATGAAAGTGGGCATGCGTAAAAGTGTGTATTGTAAAATGCGCTTGCACATTTTTTTGTCAGTTGCCCATAAGCGGTCAACTAAAGTTCTGTACGCATGAGCCACCCCGATCGCATCGACTGCACCGTAGCTTGAGAAGCACCTCGCGGCGAGAAAAGTCGAACTGACGAAGCCGATTTCATCCATCTATCTACGGCGTTGATAGCATCGTACTTTGCAACACCGTGTAAATTCGCATGGCAATTTATATTCCTTACAGTCAAATAAATTGGTTTTTGAAGCTTAGGTTTGCGTGTTCACGGCGGTACAAATGCGCGTCTTCGTAATTTAGCATTTTCAAGCAACGGAAGGTCCAGTAAATGCATCGACTCTCCGCCCGTCGGTGCATGGCTTGAGGTGCCGACGCATGACACCATGCCTTGCAGTTATTTCACAACAGCTGTTGTAGCCGATGCCGCTGTGTGCTTTTATAACGATATATCGGATAGAACGTAGATTTTTTAAGTGTCAAATTCAACTTTGATATATAACGATGTTCCACCTTCCGTTACCGGCGAAAGCCAGTTAGAGGTACAATCACGACTCTGTTGCGGGGTCACCTGAATTGGCGCGTCGCTGAGTGCGAGATTGAAGCATGAAAGTGCTAGACGGCGTCACCTGCCATCAGCGAGTAGCTGTGAGAAAGGGAGACGATCAAAGGAGAAGTTTCTGCATTTGATAATACGAAAGGCAGATTTTTATTATCATGTGAAGGATAACATTTAATATATCTTATGAGCGACAATATGCTAGCTTGCAAAAGAAGGTCCCCTATTCCAGAGCTGGCTTCTCCATCCACGCGCAACCACCGCTGGTCGGCGGAAATGTTATACGGGACCTTCTGTCAATAGTAAACAAAGTGGCAACAGTGGCAGAGCAAAACAAGAGAAAGCAATTTAGCAAAACAGGATACAGTAACTGAACCAGCATGAATATGCTGCATGACAGCAAAACGAATGCCAACAAACGTTAATAAATTACGAGGCCCGCCGTATAGTGAACGACTCTGGATTAATTTTGACCACCCTTGGCTCTTAGTGCACCTAAATTTAAGTACCCGTGTTATTTTTCTTTCTTGCTTCTTTTTCTTTTTTTTTGTTCATTTCGACCCATCAAAATGCGGCCTTCACCGGCTGCGATCGAACCCACGACCTCAAGCTTAGTTAGCAGCGTATTGGCTTAACTATGACGGAGAGTTGCACACAAAAATGTTAAGCTGCAAATGAGAAACAAGCAACAATTCTAGCAAATCTTTATAAGCTATATAAAATTTGCAATACGGTTTTGGGAAGCTATAGTGAATTTGATGCCGGTGAAAGTGCGGTATTTTAGTATTGCTTTCTTTTTTTTTACGGTATCTAGGATGGTTTTTAATATTGTTTTGAAAGAATGATTTATAAATTTTATGACAGGATGTTGTGTTTTAAAATAAGAAACATACAAAATGTAGTTTGCTTATTACAGTTATAACCTGTGCAAGAATAAATTCATTTTATGCTCAAATTTCGTGTTACATTTTTTCAAGGAAGGACTTCAGAATAAAGTACTCTGGAAGAACATTATTTCACTACAATTCAGAGATAATGGAGGCGAAATGCAAAAACGCTTGTGTGCTTGCGTTGTAGTGCACGTTAAAGAACCCCAGGTGGTCAAAATTAATCTGGAGCCCTCCACTACGGTGTGCCTCATAATCAGAACTGGTTTTGGCATGTAAAACTCCAGAAAGAAGATAATATAAAGATAAATTCACTACAGATAAAATATTATTAACCTGATTCATGGTCTGAAAAGGTAGGCAAAGAAAATGCAGACACAATAGGAACGAAACAAGCAACACCAAAACTGTTCAGTTCCACTTCTGTTCTTATTTTTTATGCCTGCTTTTTTTCTTAACTCACTCAGCTTTCTGTAACTCTAAGTTATTAGCCTGTAACTATAAATTGACATTGCTGTTAAAAAACTGTATGTGAACATTTTTAAAGCTTTGTTGGGAAAATACTGTGTATTTCATTCGACATTCGGACATCGTTTTCCCAAATATTCATATTCTATTCAATTCAGAAATTTCAGTATTTGGACACCCTTACAATTTTTACTTTATAACATCTGTAGCTATGTACCAGTTTTCTTCATGAAATAGGTAGTAGTAGTAGTTTGACACTGTCCCATAGGCACTTCCTGCAGAGAACATTGCAAGCCTAATTTAACAGGTAAAGGCATTCTCGCTAAAAAATTAACAAGTTACCACTTTACAGTTGGCAGTGTATCATGAAACAAGTGCTTTTCTTAACAAGGTGATAGATAACTTGGAAGCCTTTGAGCAGTGAGAAAGCAGGGCTTGTTCTACGAACAGCAATTACACACCAAAGCCACTAAGTGTTGTGAGCAAATGATGGAACAGCAGCCACAGGCAATGGGGAGTCTCAGGTATGTGTCTCCTCTGTCTATGTCATAGCAAAGACACGGAGCAGTTGGGCAGGTCAGCAACTGAAGTTGTAATTCTCGCACACAGTCCGGTACCACAGTGCTTGCAGTAAATACAATATACAAAGTGTTTTTTAGTGAGATTAGCATTCTTTGGGAAAGTCTTTGTATCTAACCTCTTTCAAGCCAACTTAGTCCCCTGGGTATGTGCCCAAATAGGCAACTTCCGGCATTGGGTATGTGCAACTGGACAAGTGACACTATAGTCAGGTACAACTTTAGAAGGCAGTGGCATTTGCCCCTCAAAGGTGGATGCACACGAGCCTCCACCAATGGGCACGCACGCACTCTAGATTGACGTTATGACCCTGCTGTCGGAGAACATGGTCGCCCATGCTTCGAACTGGGCGAACTTTTGAGTGGGACTACTCCTTTAGTCATGGAGGCAAATGGCTGCCGCACTTCAGTCATCTGGGCAGGTCCTCGCCTACCTTCTTAAGTTGTACCCAACTATAGTTATAGGAAAACATTCTTGGCCAATCCTCTAGGATGGGTATGTGCCACGTGGTAGGTGCCCCAGATAGACAAGCAGAACATGAGGCACGAAGTGAAGAAGTTCGCAATAGAAAATCGAAGAAGTCAGCTACACAGAAGTGAAATGGTTGGCATCAAAATCAGCTGAGTGTGGAGAATGAAGTGAGGTGAACAGAAGTGAACAAGAGCACGCATTCAGCAAGGACCGTTGAGGTGCAGAGAAGTGAATATGATGTCAATAGCATAAAATTGAAGGAGTTGGCTACACAGATGTGAATAATTTGACAAATACAGGGTAGCGCTACATTGCTTCACATTAACGTAAACATTCATCATGAGATGGGTTCTGCTGGAATTTTTATAATATACAGAATTTTTAGATATCGCCTGTAGCAGATAGCGCAATGCTAGTCTTTCAGCTATATTACTCAGAGGCGAGCATTACTTGCATGAGACATCAAAATTAATACAGTGGAATCTCGTTGATACGATCTTCACGGGAACCACAAAATGCAATGTATCATCCGAAATACATTGCTCCTACAAGACATGGGCCAGGAAAAAGAAAAAAACGTATTATCCTGAATACTCACCTTGCAAACTCACCTTGTGAGTTTGCAAGGTGCATCCACTTAGAAACAGTACAGTAGACTTCCACTAATTCGACACCGCTTAATTCGGTTTTTCGGTTAATTTGATCTCAAACGAAGGTCCCGGCTGGCGCCTATGCATTTCTATGGGCCCAAAATTTCATTATTTCGATCTTAAAGGGACCTTGAAATGATTTTGATGATTTTGTACAAATGTACCGAGCCGTTTGGGTAGGTCCTTCTGATCATTAAGTGACGCATTCAAGTGCTCCGTGTAAAGCGTGTACCATAATATCCCCAGTCAGCGCCCACCTTCCTGCCACCTGAATTTCACAGAAAAAGTTGGGTGGGCCATGTCTCGGGGACCAAAAAAAAAGATTGGATAAAGCTAAAAAATATTCATTTTGTGTTTGTATCTAGCGTGGCTTGACAAGAGAGATACTCAACTTTTATCATGGGATGTTATCTTGCTCGCAAAACTCATAAAACAAAGTTTTACAGTCCTTCAAATTCACTGCTTGCGTCGCGTGAGGGCAGCTCCAGAAAACCACAATTCAAAAGCACTGGCAACGACAGAGACAGTGGGAATATGGATCGCAAAACTGCAGCTTAAATAGACCATTTTGAAAGAAAGCACCACCTGTTGCAGACAAGTGCAACTATCTCAGTGCGTGAACAAAACAGTTTTTGCAGTCGCGAAATTTGGGAGGGTATTTTTCTCAAATTGCAGGGCCTGCGGTTTGCGGTCTCTAGGGGTGGGCGATGACTCGGGATATTACGGCAATTTATTGTAAAGTTTTAAAAATGTACATTGCCACCGATGGCAGCGGTGCTGCTCCACTGATTTTTCAGCCGCCCCTTCACAATTGACGTAGTTAGCCCAATTGACGTCAGTTGAGCGAGCTATTCGATTGGCTGCCCAAGTTGGGTCATTGATAATTTTCCCAACTTTATGTTGAACAAATGTTGTTTAATTCGTTTCTATAAAAAAAAGTAACAAAAAGAGAATACAAAACGACAATTTATCACAACATTTAAGCACTTCCGGCACACAGCAAGTGTCGTCTGTTACAGTGTTCTCCATGTTGACACGAGCTGCGTGATCAGCGTTTGTCTCAAGCTTTCTTTTTGCGAGCACCATGGATTGCCTTTGTTACGTTGTGAGCTGCAAATGTCGTTGGCGACATGTCCAGCTGCGACATCGTGCCCCTCTGCAAGGCAATTGCCGATGTGTTATGGCATTTTTTATCCTGTTCAATTTGACCCGCCGGATAATTCGATCAATTTTGGCGATCCCGCCGGGGTAGAAATAATGGAAGGCAACTGTACTCAGTAAGATGCCAGTTTCAAGATATTCATTCTCAAAGAGTACAAGAAAATACATTGGCATTCCATTTATTTTTGTGCTTCAATGCACAGAATGGCACTTTATTTTAAAGAGTTAATGGAACTGTGACACTGTACCTGTGACCTCTTGCCCTACAGCAGAATGTCATAGCCACTAAGCCACCGTGACAAGTGAAAGGAAACAGTTAAACAGCATTCAGACCAGTGCGACTCTGACCAATATTCTCACAATATTTTTTACCAGCTGGCGTTTTTTAACATGCACTCAAGGCACAGTACAAGTGTTTTTGCATCCAATTGAAATTCAGGCACCATGTCTGGGATTTGAATCCAAGACCCTCTGCGCAGCAGTAGAACACAATTACCACTGGCCACCACATTCTGTGGCTATACAAGGTGTTAGGCAGATATCTGCTGATAAAAGATTAGTCTGCACGCCCTAACGTTAAACTTGCGCTGCTGTCAGCGCTGGAATAATAGCGAGATATTCTCCCAGCAGCTGACGACATATAATCTGATTAGCAACAAAGGACCAGCATACCTAGCAACCATGTTGGTCATTTTCTTTTACTCACTTTCTCTTGATTTTGCAGTCATCAGGATATGAGTTACCATAAATAACTTTGCCCTGCGAGTGGGATAACCAACTGTGCAAAGTCAAGTTTATACCCTGCCTTTCATTCCTCTGCATAGAAGTCTGAAAAGTATTAACTCCTATTAAAAATCAAGAAGGGGCTGACTGACTGTGTTATAGAAGTTACAAACAGGGATAATGTGCCTCAGAAAAGCTAGCCCACAGTTCGACAAGAGGACCTATCTTCATCAAAGGCGTCCTTGCAATCCTCGGCAGGTTAGTTTTAACAGGTTAGTAGAGTCGCATGCAGTCGTCGGTGGCAGCTGACTGTTAAGTTACTTGAGACAATAAACAGCTCACAGATGTCTGCAACTTCAACAAAACCTATCGCATATAGCACACATTTACAGTATGAGAAACTCACTGCTTCGTTAAAAGAGCCAAAGTTAACATGTTCAGTGCTTATTAGTGCTCATCATGAAAGACATCAATTAAGTACCCTCAAAATTAGAGGAGCGTCAGGAGCAAAAGTGTGGACACTACAGGCAGGACGGATAGTTCAGCTAGTTGATACTTCGTCACCGAGAAACTAGGGGTCTGGAATGATGAAACACGAAGAAAGAGGACACATGCAAACACTTTAATGTGTTCTCTTAATGCTTTGTGGTCCCAGCACTCTGTGAGAAAAATGAAATATTTTTTGTTTGCAAGTCTGAAAGTGAACAAGAATGGGTGTTTGGCAATATGTGGCACCGTCTTTGCTGTAATCGTGTATGGACATTTGGCATCAACAGATAATATAATCCGGCCACCAGTAGACTAAACAAAATGGCAGCACACGTCTTGTTTTGTCAATGTGAGTAATAGAATATCTGATGAAAGAGCAAATTTCAGCCATAGAAATTTATAAGAGGCTTCAGCTTGCATATGTCAACATGTTAGACAGTTTGAGCAGCGTGCGAAGGTGGGTCTAACATATTAAAGGTGGCTAGACCAGTATTTGCCCTCAGACAGCCACGATTGAAGGCAACAAGGAGATCGTTGATGCACTCATCAGAAAGAACGGGCAAGTAACAATAGATGAAATAGCAAGAATGCGTGACATAGGGCACAATGCAGTTAAGATGATTGAAAGCCTGCGTTACAGGTCAACAAATGCTTCTTGGTATGCTCAAATGGTGCAGTAACTAAGTCGCTCACAGCACGATAAGTGCTGTACAAGAAAAGTGACCTTGCAGCACAATAATACCTGCCCTCGCATTTCTCCCTTAACAGCAGAGAGAATTGGAAGAGAAATGCTTCTTCACCTGCTTCAAATGTAAGGCCAAGAATACGGGACACAATAGGCAATCCGTATGGCAGCGTAACACTGTCTCTACAAAGCTGGAGCAGAGTTCTATCAGAGGGGTACAATCAAGCTTCCCATTTAGTAGGAAAGATGTGTGCAGACAAATGGAGGCTATGTAGGAAAATTAATGAAAGTATGAAAGATAGAGACGAAGTTTTGCTTCAGTAATGTAGTGTAATCAATTTTTTTGAATTGTTGCTTTCCAGTATGACCTTCATAGTTTCAGAATGACACAAGTGCTGCGAAAAAGCTACATTTTAAAACTGGGCATGCAATTAAACGTTTGTGTGCACAACCAATGTATTGCACCTCTCTAATGTAGGCTGTAGGCACACCCTACAAACACGTGTAGCTTTTTGCATGGCTTCCATGGTATCCAGACTTTTGCCCCTAGTGGTTTTACACATACAAGTCTTTTGAAAAGCAAATTTCTTGCTTTTTTGGACCATCGTTATCTATGGACACCGCAACATAAAAACTCCATGAATGAGGTGCACAAACATCACCCTTGCAAATGTAAACTTCGAAAGTTACTTGAACATTCAGGTTCCGCTCAATACAATGTTCACGCAATGTCAATTCAGCAGTGGCTTGCGTTGCAGGTTGCAGTGTTCCTGCAGGCAGAAGAGTTTGCGTCCACACCTGTTGACTTGAACGAACCTTCCATCGGTTTGGAGCTCCAACAGCTAGGCCAACTGGAGGCTCGAACCTAAGACACAGGTGGCCTCCGGGTGATAGTGTTACACTGGACACGCACTTTCCTTCACTCACACTTTCTTCACTCGCACTTTCTTCACTCACCCTTTCTTCACTCAATCCATCACAGTCAGTGGCTTGTGGAGCAGCAATGGCAAGCACTTCAATAGAACCAGAGTCTAGGTCAACAACCTTGACGCAATGATTATTTGTATCCGCAATGTACATTTTGCCTCCAAACATGCACAAACCTCCGGGTTCATTGAGCCTCGCTGATTGTGAATGTGATTCGGATAAAGTTCTACCACTTGCACCTCCAACAAATGTTTTGCACAGTCGCTTTTCCACGTCCACTTCTCGTATTTTGTGGTTATAGCTGTCGGCCACATAAAGCCTTCCCTTGACAGTGCTCCAGGCAACACCGAGGGGGTGCTGAAGCTTTGCATCTAAGGCTACACCATCTGCATCCCCAAAGCAGAACAGGTCCTGTGGAAGTAAAGTTCGCAAGAATAGAAGACGGAATGAGTTGGTTGATGACATCGTTGAAAAAAAGCGCAAGTATTGACCCTTTTCGCGGTGATCCCATGGATGCTGCCATGGTTTTTCACATGGTGACATGTCCATTACTTGCCTTAACTGCCTCAGTTGCCTCCGTGTTTAAAATGGATGTGTATGACGCCGATGCAGCTTAGCAAACTTCTGTTTCGGGAGATATTGTACACGGTGACTGGATGGATGACACGAAGCTTTGGCCACAGCTTCATAGAACAAGCAAACTTGCTTTCTGAGCTGATTAAGCTACGTCCAAATGGCGCAAGCAGCGTATATGGTGCTTGCTCTAAAGGTGCGGCTAAAAATGTGTTCAAAGCTATCCAAACTTTCCACTCATGAATTGAATCAGAATTAGCGCATTTTATTCTTAGTTCTTTATTTGGCAAATATTTTGAAGCAGCGGCTTGTCATGTTTCTGACTTACTGAAGTTCCTCGGAGCGCGGTCACTATCACATTATTTTCTGCCTAATCGCTCGCCGGTGTGCTCAGTTCCGTTAGATTCGTTCTTGCTGGGTACAAGACTTGAAACGTAGTTGTTCTGTGCATTGTAATACGTGGTAGCAAAGATGTATTATCGCTAGTAACTCGCTTATTCTTGTGGACCGTGATGAAACATTCAGCTTCGACCATTCGTACGCTTTCAGTGTAGTACAGTCATTTATTGTGCGTATATAGTGCACATATATTCAAGTGTGTGCCCATTCACTTATTCTTTACATGTTGGTGAAAGAGTGGGCATAAGTTTCCGTGCCAGTTGGGGTAGATGTGTAGCTATTGTGCAAGAAACGTACTATGACAGGAAGCGGCGATACTCCCCTGTATTATTGCATAACGAGTGGTACTGACTTCTGCCGACATACCGGGACTATGTCTGTGAAGGTTTGCGATACAACGCTGGCAGATGAGCAAATTTCTGTATCCTCGAGGGAAGCCGTACATCTCGAAGTGCCGGAAACACGTACGGACAGTTGCAGCAGTGGTCCGCGAACTTGGCCATACATATTCATTACATTCCTTAATATGCCCATCACTATTTTTGCAGCCAACAACTGCACACGTCTTCAATCCACATGATTCAATCCAGCATGATTGAAGCACAGCGCGTTAGCGAAAACTCAGTTGCATTTCCAACAGCTGATCGCTCAGAAGCAAGGTAGAAGCGGTAATGGTTTCGTATTCGTGCGGGGTCGCTGAGGCAACGTACAGCGCACCGCCGAAAACGCCATCTCGTTTCTCTGGAACAAACTGCTCCACAAAAAGGGTCAATATGAACGAGACACAAGAGAGGGACACCTCTCGCTTCATTTTCTAAAATGCAGTTGCTTCTCAGATTTAAGCACCAGCATTATTCTTTACCAGTATAAAGAAGAAATGTCCGATAGGTATAAGCATTGATAGGTTTGCAGACACTTGCATTGTAGGAAGCCATTTGTTTTCGTGCACAAAAAAAGGAATAGCATAGTTAGACTCAGCAGGTAATCTACAGCCTTGTGTACTCAAGTTCTGATTTTCTTGATCTTTAGGATTAGTGTTGGGGTATGTGCACTGCTCTGTTTCGAAGACAATGTCTTCCTTAGCGAGTTACTCCCACGTTTCCTTATCGGGTATCCAAGTTTCTAGTCTTTTGCGTGAATAGATCGTGGAGGTAGTGCAGTCTAAAAATGTGGGCCTATCCCAAAGATAGTGCATCAAAAATTTAAGCAGTTCTCCTATTTTCCTCATGCGAGGAATGATGCGATAGTGTTGTGCACAGTGACTCCCACCCTATTCTCACCCAGCAAGACATTAACTTTGATCGATATCAACTAAAGGTTAAATCACCTTCCAACTTTCTTTTTTACTTTTATACATTCATTCCAATGTGAGTAAACTCACTGTCACTAATCAGCACCCGTATCATGTCCCTTTTTTGTGTTCTGTCCAAGAATTTGTGCTGTTTTTTTTTTTTTTTCAACTTACGGCTAGCATTTAGTTAAATCAAAAGACAAGGACATGGTAGCTTACCGTAGGGTCCAGGCCTCCGCCAACAACATTTTTAACTGTCCCATCCTTCAACGACAGCACTCTTATGGATGAACTCTCACTGTCTGCAATGTACAGAGATGCTGGTGGCTGAAAACAAAGCCCCGATGGCTGGGCAAATGTTGCTCTGAGAGGGTAGCTGTTATTTCTGTTCCCTTCAGCACCGCTTCCAGCAATACACACACATGTGCCTTCACTGCAAGTCCTGGAAAGCAAAAAAAGTTGAGTGGACATGCCATATGTAGTGTTATACCCCAGTCAGATGGGCAAATTTAGTGACACTTCAAGCGAGTACACTTTGCCGTTAGTGTCACTCACAGGCTTTCAGACGGAAAGGTTTAGTCGCACTTGCTGTGGAGTGCACTTGCGAGTGAATGTGTTCGAGGAACTCACTTCGCTGTATTGAAGTGTGTAGTCTCGATAGCAATGTGTCAAGAATAAATAAATAAATGCTCACAGCAGAGTCAGTACTAGATATAAGACCACTTTTTCATAATTTGAAATGTTATGAGCACCATTGTGAGATTAGTAAAGCCAAAGAAAAAAAAAGATTTTTTTTTTTCTTAGACATGCATTTTCGACTGATTCCACCATTTTGACTGGATTTTGGATATGTCCCTTGCTAGTATTGGCTCCAAACAAATAGACGTGGTAATGGGATTTCAGTATTTCTATTTTTGATGGCGGAGGTTTTTGTACATTAGCATCTTTTCCTAACAAAACAGTAACTGTTTCTAAAACTCAAAATTCCGAGAAACTTACCAGCCCCTATGGCTTCATAGGTGTCACTGTCATTGATCCTGAACGGACACTTAATTTTTGCCGTCTAGCACCATGCCGCCAAAGCTATACTCAGCAAGGCAAAGTGCACTTACTCGAAGTGTCACTAAATTTGCTAGTCTGACTTGGGTATTACAAAAGAAGCAAAAAGTCAACTTGCCGTTTTCCAAACAGCACTTGATCTCGAAGAAAGAAAGCCCAGATCTGATGCAAGCCAGCCATTGCAATGAACACTATGTCATCCACTAAGCAGACGTCCCATGGTGAGTTGAGCTCCTGCTGTAGTCCTGTGTGGCCTCCCATGGTGTCTTCACCTTGTTGTCCTGTCCCAGCCAAGGTGCTCACTGAGCTGCTCTGAAGGTTGACCTCACGGATGGCATGGTTCCCAGTGTCAGCAACAAGAATGAAGTGAGGATCCCGCCATTGAACACCATTTGGTTCATTGAACAGAGCTCCGTCTAGAGGACCATCTTGATAACCAGGCTCGGAACCTCCCACCACATTAAGTACCTTACCACTATGATCCGTGATGACGATGCGGTGATGACCAGTATCTGCAATGATGAGTCTTGTGTCAGTGGCACACATTTTGGCTGGAAAGCATAAAATCCCTGCGGGAAGAGCACCCGGGGCCAATGGCAACGAGCTTAGAGACGAAGGAAGGAAATGGTCCATTGCCACCCGACAGAAGGGTATCAAAAGCTGAATCGCCCTTTCACCCACAAGAAACAGCAGCGCCTGTCCTGATGGTCCAAGGACAACTAATGTGGGCCAGCAGTTGATCTTCAAACGATTCCAAAGAGAGCTTTGGGCATCGTTTACTACTGGGTGAATGATGCCAAGGCGCATTAGGGCTTTGCTGACATTGCTCAGCTGCTTCTCATGGTCAAACTTTGCCGAGTGCACCCCAACCACCAGGAGTCCAGAGTGGATGGGGAATTCTTGCTCCAGACGTTTCACGATGGGCAGTACATGCTGGCAATTGATGCAGCAGAACGTAAAGAAGTCCAGCACGACGACCCGGCCGCGCAGGTCGGAGGCCACCAGAGGTCGCGATGTGTTCATCCACTCCAAATCTGCAAAAGTACCAAAATTGGCTGCATTTTCCCACGATTTCTTGGTTACTGCTCATGGCATGTGTCGTGTATTTCATTTAGTTGCTATATTTTATAGCGCTGCTTGTACTGTCGCCGTCAATACGCCAATCTAAATCCGGCATCAATCAATCCACACAAAGCTACAGCTCAACACTGACGCTCCTTGCAGGAGTTCAGTGCAGAAATTACCTTTTTTTGGAGAATTTCCGCCACAGTTTTGGACAAAAGGGAAAAAGGGAATCTTTGCGATATATTACAGGGAACTTTAGGATTGATGAAGTAAATATTAGAATTATGCCTTTGAGCAAGCCATCGCTTTGACAACAAACCACACATATCTTTCGGTGCATGGGTCGAACTTGGAGTCGGTCAGCTTCAAGTTCTAAAAGTATTTAAAAGGAAGACATCTAGACACCGAGCAAAATGGTTTAAAAATATATTTACATTTCGGCTCCCCCACGGGAGCCTTGTTCACAATTTGTTCTCGGACAGAAGCCCAGACGGGCTTCCGTCATAATCTAGACTTCAAGTTCTAAAAGTCTTTGTCGCGAGTGTGCCGTTGAAAACAAAACATGGACTGCAGTTTGTTGCATCAATATTCAACAAGGTAACCTACTCAGAATCGTTAAAGAGCTGCAAGCCACCAGTACTAGTTGATGCTAGCGCTCTGTCAGCGCAGAAGATATGTTGGGAACCGACATTAGAAAATGCCACATTAGCAATTGAGTTCTCAATATATTGTTGTCCAGCTGAGTAGTTGAAAAAACAGCAAGGTTTTGAAGATGACTTCGCGGACAGTTGCCAAGACGCCTTATTGTGTATGTGTACTTAGCCTATTTGTGTTTATGTGCAGGAAAATTTACGAGGATATTTTTATAATCGTGCAGGGAAAACTGGCGCAAATAGGGAATTTTCATGCATAGGAACGGGAATTCTTCGTCAAGGGACAGAACATCACTGCAACTCATTTTGAAATGCAACGCGAAAAGACTTGGCACATGCAGGACATAGACACATACGTTACCATTCAAAATGATAATCTCCTGTTTTAATGAAGGTACTGATGCTCAGTATATCGTTTCGCTGTCATTACCTACGGCGCTATACAGGGTGATCATTTTAAGGTTTTATAGAAGTTTTAAAAATCGTCTCTGCTGGATTATTCAATTAGGAGGACATTACTAACGAACGAAATCGAAACACATATTCAACTAATTAACAAAAATTCACTAATTATCATCTTAATTATTTTATGGCATATATTACAATTTTTGAATTCTAACTGGTGAGCTTGCAAGACGTATCCACTTAAAATTAATTTCCAGGATGACACCAGTTTCGAGATATTATTTGCCAAAGTGTGGAACGAAATACATGGGCGTTCCAGTTACTTTTGTGATTCAATGCATAAACGACCATTTTGTTAAAAAGTAAGAGGAACAACAGTCCATTTTTACAGCAAGTTTGATGGTGCTCATCTCCAAACTGGCATCATTCTGGAAATTCGCTCCAAGTGGATACACCTTACAAGCGCTCCGGCTACAATTTGTAAATTGCAATATGTGCCATAAATCAATTAAAAATATAATTAGTGCATTTTTGCTAATTAGTGCTTTATGCATTTTGATTTCTCGTGCAAGTAATATCCGCCTCTCTGAATAATCCAGCTCAAGGACTAGAATTATGTTATCTCGAACAGGCTATTTTTTAAAATTCCACAGAACGATCACCCTGTATTATGCTGGCCCAATTGCAATACTCGCTTGGTTAATTGAGTAGCGCACCCAGGATCTCTGCCAGGGGGGGGTTAAATTTTTGTGTGTGGGAGGGGGAAGCAAGCACTTTGCATAATATGCAATGTCTTTGCTTTAGCCAGAGGAATCCAACAGCGAATAAAATGCCCAACAATTATAATAATGACACCAAGGATGATGACGCTGTTTATTTCTTCAGCGTTTTACTGAAAGTAATTTTGGACTGAATGAATAAATACAAGACGGTGATAGAGTGTTTTTGTTAATCAGGGAAAATTCGACCTCAAGCCACCTCCTGAACTGCAATGACAATGTGAACAGAGCGCTGAAGGTACACGTTGGACTGTTGGGGCTGGACGCATGTGGGTGTGTGTGTGGGAGGTGAACTCTCGACCTCAGGGGGGTTTACAACACCCGAACCCCCCCCCCCTCGTCGGTGCGCCACTGGGTTAACTGTTCTGGTCTGCAGACTATAAATATTTTGAACCATAGACAGTCATTCAAATTATCTAGTGATGTGCTGGGACTTTAGGTATAAGTTACAAAGAAATTCAAAAACTGTGTGTGTGGGGGAGGGGAGTGAGTGATTGATTTCAGCATCACCTCACTCGACCGCGTCAGCAGAACTGCCCGTAGCATGGTGACGAGCACCGACCAATTACGTAATGGGTTCTTGTTAATTAGTGGATTACGTGTTTCAATTTATTGTGCAAGTAATGTCCGCCTCTCTGCATAATATCACTCAAGAACTAGGATTATGTTATAGGGAGTGGATATTTGCCCGGCAGTCAGCCGAACGGCGCGAGCGGAAGCTGGCCGGCAGTGTCTCCTCACTGGCTTGCTGCGGTTACGTGATTAGTGCCGGCATGCTGCACGAGAATGCGCTTTGCCGGCAGTTTTCTTTCGCAAGCTGCCGTCGAGCGAAGAGTGCTGGCATAATTATTTGCCGGCTGTTTCCGGCATATCCTCCGTCAAGTGAAGAGTGCCGGCATTTTGCACTAGGAGCTATTATTTGCCGGCAGCTTGGTTTAGAGTGCCCGCCTTTTGCACTAGGATAATTATTTGCCGGCAGCTTGGTTTAACTATAGGTCATATTCTAGGTCTACTTTAAATGCGCTGTGACGGCACAATTAAGTAACCTGGTCGTGCTCTCACTGGCAGTTGTCCTTCGCGAGCTGCCGTCGAGCAAAGGGTGCCGGCATTTTGTGCCAGAATAATTATTTGCCAGCTGTTTGGTTTAGCCACGGCATATCCTCCGTCAAGTGAAGAGTGCCTGCATTTTGCGCCAGGATAATTATTTGCCGGCAGTTTGGTTTAGCTAGGGCATATTCTAACTCAACTAAAAATGTGCTGTGATATGGGAAAATAGCCTGGTTGTGGATTTACAGGCATACAGTGTCCTTTCGCTATGTGTGTAGTGCCGGCATTTCATACTTGTTCAGTGGACTCCAAACCTACTATATAAATTGCTGTGATACACCCAAACCACAAAACAGCACTATTCCAGGTGTTATGTTCCTTCTCAGCTTTGCAATGCTGTTGGAAAGCTATGGTAGGTTACTTATGCACAGTTCCAATACATCAAATATGTTACTAGTTTAGTGAATCATTCTATTTAGCCCAATTTGGCATACAGCAACAGGAGCAACGATGAAAGCTGCCATGAATCAGCCCACAGTTATAAATTTGGCATGAATACAGATGTGTTTGGTAAATTCAAGTGCTAACTAGCCATGACGGTGTTGAGACACCCCTGCTAGCTTCGGCAAGGGTCTCTATCGACGGTTGACGCCTCACATAGGCTTTCTCTATGGATGCTCATCCGAAAAGTGAATGGTGTGCAGCCGAACAGTTGTCCTGAGGATGGGAGCTGCCACATTCGCCACCATTTGCAGACGACCGAGCCCGCGGTGGTCGAGCCTGCACAAAATCGTCGTCTTCAGACGATACCATCTTCACGGTGTTTGCGGTTGGCGTAACCAGGCGTTACGTAGTTAACGTGGTTTTCCGTCATTCTTAAATGCATCCGCGGTTCGTACGGACCCGCAGGAAAACACGTTTCCCCGTGCAGCGTGCCGGCACTAATCACGTGACCGCAGCAAGCCAATGAGGAGACACTCTTCTGCTCGCGCGGTTCGGCCGGCTGCCGGGCAAATATCCACTCCCTATGTTATGTGGGATTTGTTGCGCAGCCTAATTGAGCACGAGTATCTGGTTTTGCCACGTTATCAGTCACATCCGAGCTTATCATAATAGAGACACAGATTACAAATGATAGATTCGTTTAATCAGAAGCAAGAACAGCATAACTTACCCGTCCCCAAGTCAGTGACGATGAAAGGTTCGTCGGAACTTGACACTTCGGCGATATATCTTGCGGCGATTGCATTTCGCTCGCATTCTTCTGCCGCATAGAACTTATTTTCAAACTCTTCTTGACTGTTTCGAAGCTTGAGCAATGACGTTGGATAATCGGCACGCGTTTCCATGGTTTGAACGGGACACACCCCGCCTGTAACAAAACGGGACGAACACCAGCAACAAGTGAGCACGGCGTTTGGATAGAGCACGGACACAGTACCCCAAACCAACGCCTCCTTTGGTTTGGAGACGCTGCCCAAACTTTCACTCTCGGTCAATTCAACTGTCTGCACTCTACTCGTAGTTGAGAGTCTGCCGAGCGCGCTACACTGCTGCCACACAGCGGTACTTCTCACCTATTCTTTGCTTTAACATATCGTAATGTCACGCACTTTGGAAGACAAACAAATCAGAACCGTGTTGCACAAAGTCAGGTGCAAGGACAGATTGACCAGTCCCTGTCATTCTTTACTAGTTATAACCTCCGAGATAATTGACGCCACAAATTGGCATTGAAAATCTCGATGACCATATTAGGCCACCCTAACTAGAGTGTACTAGAATACTTATTCTAGTACACTGTACCCTAACCATATTCTAAAATAACATGCTTCACGTTATTGCCGCTGCATGGCAGCACATGTTGAAGATGCCAAAAGGAGGGAATTTTGAAATTGTTAACGTCGTTCGCGCACAAAGCTTTAAACATCTACGGTGTGGTGGTTGGTTATAGACAATTCTCGAAAAATGTATAAATTAACTTCGCAGTAAAGATAGTTAATTTCTATGCTGCTATAGAGGACGTTCGAAAGTTGAAAACGAAATCGCTCGGGCGTTCCAGAGGCTATTTCTCGAGTGGGGGGAGGGAGGGGGGGGGGGGCAAATTGCAGATCTCTCTATCTCCACACACACACACACACACACACACACCCACACACACATATATATATATATATATATATATATATATATATATATATATATATATTGAATTACTAGTATAGCAAGTGAAAAAGCCTGGAAATGCATCTGTCAGGTATTTTTATTTGTAACAATAGACCTATTTCTCCATAACACATAGTGAGCCATCGAGGCCCTGAAAAATTATTTGAATTTGCATTTATTTCTTGTCGCTATAAAATCTATATGTGATGCAGGGACAAATGGAATTGAGTGCCCAGAGGTCCCTGATCCAACCCATTAGCAGCAGTGCAGCTCACAAAAAAGAAATTCACATTTGTTGCAGTCAATTTTACTAATTAAAATTTTTACTTGGTGTCTACAGCATAAATGTATCGCTAGTTGAGGTAATAGTACTGTCGAGGTTATACAGAATGAAGTACAATCAATATAAATTACTCTCAATACTAAAAAGAAAAAGACGGCAGAGGTGTGCGAACATACAGTGAATTACAACCCGACTTTTAGTGAAGCTTTTTTTTTTTTTTTTTTCGAGCAGTTGCACTAAATGTTTCAGTTTCCTGTAATTACATCGCATACTTTGAAAAGTTACCCATATATTAGTGTTCCGTTTTAAAACTTGTCCCCGTGTAATGCTTTGAAGCACTTCTTGCTGGAAACTTAAAAAAAACAGTAATTCATCAATACACATCTTACTTGGTCAGAAAATTTCATTATCCCCAGATATAAACAAGATGCCTTGTTTAGCTCACCGAGTACACCGGAGAAGCAACCTATACGCATCCCGTATGGTGCACGGGAACAAATGGGAAAACAAGGGTTTAGTAATTATCTGCATCACTTGCATTTAAACCAGAAAAGTGACATTTTCGCAACGCACTGCCCTCAAAATTCTATTTTTATGGAAATTCAAGTCCATATCTCATGCAATTGTTTTAGGAGTCGGGGAAAGCGGCGGTATGGCACCCTGGAACACTTGCATATGTAACTTTCTACAAAGGCTTGCAATGAACCTACACAGAAAAAACATTTATCGCTCGTCACTCGGGATATTGTTTCGTACTTCGAATAAATATTAACACCGTGTCCCGCATAGTTTACTGAGGATACCGGGATCAACAACTAAATGCCGTGTATAAAGCATAAAAACTGGGGGAAAGCGAGTATTCAGTAGCGGTTTTTCGAGTACGTAAGCAACCACCGCAGTTCAAATTTTCGGAACACGTCACAATAAGGTGGTCTTCATTTCTTCAAAATATAAAATATCTGCTGTTCTTGCTCTTGCCGGAAACAAGTAGTAGGGTAGCCCTTATTCAGAAACCGCTTGAAAATGAAATCGATAAAAGCAGAAGTGACACAGGCCTTTAGAAAAAATTCAGTTAAGTGTTCTATTGGCACTGAAATGGCTCTGCACGTTCGACCGAGGTCACTTTCACGAACATACCACCTCGCAGACCCTCATGTAATGTCCCGTTCTGGGACCTTTGAGGTATCATGAATAAATGAACTTGCATATAAAATCCCAATCCGTTCTAAATCAGAATATGCCAGTGCTATCTATGACAACCACCAGGTTAATATGATTAATTCCCTTGAATGGTTAATTGTTTCTGACTACTCCTATAATACAAGTGTCTCAGCCTTAAAATCCCGGTTGTGTCTTCTCTCGCTCACCTCCCGTGCAAAAGTGCTCGTCTTTTTTTATTTTTTAGGTTCTTTCATTCGCTGCCCACAGGTAACCAAATCATGATTCCAGCGCATTGTTTCTCCCGCCATACGCATCCCAATGCTGTGTATCTACCACGCGCCCATTCCACCACATATCAGCCTTCTTTTTTTCTGCACACAGCCCGAGAATGGAATACCCTTCCTTCTGGCATCGCCCTCATCACCGACATTCCCCTTTTCAAAACTGATATTGAAGGCCATCTTTCAAGTCACGCCACCTAACCTGTCCCGTCATTTTTCTACGTGCCCACCCCTCATGTAATGTCCCATTCTGGGACCTTTGAGGTATCATAAATAAATAAATAAACAAACAAACAAATAAATAAATAAGTACGATAAGCCGTGATTACACAAAGAAATTCGGCACTTACACCTGTAAGTCGTTTGATTAGATTTTTGATGGTGATAAGATATATATTTATACTGCAACGCTACGTAGACTATTTCTGGACGGAGATTCAATGGTTCCAGCATCTGATAATCCAACCATTTCATGCAGTAAGGCACACTCATCGTTGGGCGCGGCTGATTAAAATACTTTATCCGGACCTCTCCCCTCGCCCGAAGGTTAAATATATCAAGCCGATTGCTTTGTTTTTTCAAGTATGGTTAGGCGGTAATTTGTAACTGCGAGAACTGTCTAACGCCAGGACTTCTGCGCAATGCAAGCGTGTACGGCGAATCTCGCGCGTCACTCGCTACAACGCGTCACGAGGAGGCACAATACTCGCTGCCCAAACCAGAAAAGCATTATTAACGTGGTGACTCTATTAAGAAATAAAATTTAGCTTCAGCTGTAGTTTACTTTGACTTTCCAGTGTGTAGCCGAAAGTGCCCGCTTTCAAAAGTGGGGGGGGCAAGTGCCCCCCCCCCCCGTTAGATACGCCTATGCACACACACAGTTCACAGTTCAATACGAGATGCAACACGGTGCCAGTGGTCGAAGGGGTTCCAAGACTGTACGGAGCGGCGCCGACAGTACGAAAAATTGGGTAAATAAATGTCAGTAATTTTTTTTTAGTCGGTTGCTGCCGTGCAGTCTTAAACGAGCACTATGTTGCAGCTCGCATTGAAAGCAACTGTACATTCGCTAACTTAGACGGTGCCCGTTTAAAGTTGTTTTTGTCACCACCAGATGACACCACAGAACAAAAGCAGTGTATAAGCAAGACCTTCAACGACTAACTTGCGAGATTTATCAAGAGCAGACATCAGAACATTTTGCACAATGAAAAAAAAAATGGTCACCTCTAAACTGCCTGTTGAATGTTTTTCAGAATAGGATGGCATACTAGCATTGCAAACATATGCAGTCTTCCTTTGGTCCAGGAATGCGCTGCTGACCTGCAAAAGTTAAATTTACTGTTGCTGCTGAAGTTCACACGGCATGGGGTGCAAATAATAATAGCGATGGCTCCTGGCCTCGCCCCATCATCTGGACAAGGAAACGCTCGGGAGAGTTCAGCATAGGCTTACAGCGATGTGCCCAGAGTTTTTGGAAAGATCTGTGAAAGTGCCCTTCAGGTGCAAATAATGCAAACTTTCCTTTTAACCAGGGAACTTTGTAAGTCGATCCTTGAGCAGTAAGGAAAATAGTGGCAAGAGGTCCAAGGTGTATATGGAATAGATTGTTCTAAATACCAGCAGTCGCTTCAAAGTGCAGTAAAACTGTGCACTAGGCACGAAATTGAGATCTGAAACACATGTTGCAGCACCATCACCAACACTGGGCCCGCAGTAGTTGTATGTCGAGGGCAAAGATTGGCACAGAGAGGAATAAATTACGACACTTTATTCACTAAAAGCTTATCACAGCCAAGGGACTACAGGTGGCATCCCTATCAAGCGTCCATGCTAGATATAGGAAAATAATGCTGTTCACAAGTTCGTACAAAACAACAATAAAGCACACTTGAGTGAAAAAACAAATGTGACAACAAAAAAAAAAAGAAAGCACACACAACATGAACACTAAGTTGTGGGTATGCCAGTAAATGACTTCGATATACCAGCTTTCTGGCCGATGCACCTGTGGCACTTGACTGCAAGCTAAGGCCTTTGTACGGGCCATCAAATAAAATTGATAGTCACTTCAAATGTGATAGGTTATCTCAGTTTTGTTCCTTCATCATGGCACACAGGAACGGCAGCTACAACAGCTGCCTCACAAGGCAAAAACACACACATCCTTTGGCACCCAGGGTTGACTCGAGGGTCCAGAGCGAGTACTCAACAACTGAATGCAAGCTGAAGCCTCACTTGACCCTTACTCAAACCTTTCAAAACAAACCAGACAAATTGTGACCTGCAAAGGGACAGAGTTCACGCACTGAAAGCGAGCAAAACAAATGTATGTGAAAAGAACACTCTCAAAATAGCAACTAGTAAATGAAATACTCAGCACAAACTCCGGTGGGTTTATGCAAGCCACATGGGAAGGGCATTGTGCAGTAAACATGGAAAAACAGAGCTGCAGTACAAACACTTCTACAGCTAGTCAAAAAAAAAAAAAAGAACTTGGCACTGTTATGGCACCTTTGGCTGTTATGGATGCTAGAGACCAAATAAATCAATTTAGACTGCTAAAGTATACTTTCAACTCAAATTGCATATAGTACTTGGTAGAAAAAGGTCAAATATCAGCAATGAAAATTATAGTTCACACACAAACCATGGAACAAAATGACATCGATAGGTCATCAGAGATATAATGGCATTTTTGCATTTTGGGCTGTTCTTGCCCAGCAAAAGTTTCCAAAAGCTCTTAAGCTAAATCACTGCATACTTCTGAATGCCCTGAAATAATCCTTTACTAATAATTAACTGGCTTCGAGCAAATGATATCACCATCTGTGATGTCCATGAGAGTGAGTGAGGGAATTTTCGGGTCTTTATTTCCCACATCCTTTCTGGTTTACCCAGTTCTTGCACACAGTGAGAATTGCTACATTTGATATTCAAGATGTTTTGTGTACCATTTGAGCTTAACAATAAGCATTTTTTTCAGTGTCCCTTTAAAGATTGTGGGTTGCCACTGCTGAAATGACAAATCTCTAATTGACAAAAAGCTGTTAACATTATCTGCCTTCGACATGACGCAAAGGGCAAAGCTGGTCATGACAAACCAGAACCAGTGCAAAGCACCCAACCTCAAGTGAATATCAACTTGAGTTCTCCTACTTAACCTGCCTATTAAGAACTTGGTTGGCTTGGAGTAATCCCCACACACACAGCACTGACCGCACATAGCTAGAGATCAAGTGAATGCATACTAAGGCTACCTAACAAAACAATGTGCCTTTCAATCGATCAAAATTTGGCAATGGTAGACTATGTCCAGCAAAAAAGTTGGTACAACACCTGCAACTATCTTTCATTGCCATGAAAGAATAGAAGAAAAAAAAAACTTCTAAAGAAGAACATCTATTAAAGCTTCACCTGTTTATACATAGCCTTGCATCTAAAATAACACTACATTGTGTAATATGGCACTGATGACATTGGAAGATCTCGGACATCAAATGCGCACTTCAGTGGGGATCTCATGTGCAAAATGGATTAGAAGATCCTGAAGCTTCATGTAAAAATGCAGAACTCCGAGAGAAGCTTTCATTCTTGCATCTATGAACACAAGCAACTATAAGCAGTAGGAAGAAAAAAAATCTTAAATGCAAAATATAAATGAATGTTGGACAAAGAGGGCACAAGACAGTTCACTATTCACATACAACAGGCTACAAACACACCAGTTATCTGCTAGTTAAGTAGTATTCAAAAGTGGGAAAGGTTGAGACAATATCACTCCCCCAGCGGCTACATCTAGTTAAACAAGACATACTTTTGGCCATGTCACTTCACTAACAAAGACTTACACATTTAAATCACTTCAGCACAACCTGCTAGTCACACATGAGGGCTACAGTAAAGTTTTTAAATTTCAGAAAATCGAACGTGCGATCTAGTGCACTGCTGTAAAACGCCGCAGCCACTGTAGTAGATCAAGATCAGTAAACATAACACGAAAAGTTCCATGTACGCTGTCACAAAAGACTTAAGAAGAAACAGCTAATGTGACACTACGAAGCCTCTTGAATTGCTTGCAGGTTTAAAAAGCTCTTGTGCAGCTCGCAAGTTGGTGAGTAATAATTGTGCACAAGCCTGGCATGCTGTCTGACATGCTGGTGACATGTTCACTGTTGCTGTGCACAAGTATGAACGCAGTTTACAATTCGCAAGAGGCAGTTGTCAGAAAAAGGCACATGGGTTTCATGGCTGCTTTTTCTACTGCTAAACTACTAAGCTCTTACATGTTTCTTTTTTTTTTTTTCTAGCTCCTCGCATCTCGGAAAGCTGCTCAAATCGATGGTGCCAAGTTAGCATGCTGTACCTAAAAAACTACTGTGATGTCAAATTTGCAGCGTCCATTTTTAATGGCATGTATCGAGTTTATGAAGTTGGGGTTCTTGCTTTTTGTTTAGCTTTACTCAAGGCCAAGCAGAGTCTGGTATGTCCTTAACATCAAGTTGGCCAGCCACAAAAAGTTAACTGGGAATCACAGCGCAAGAAAAAAATATACACAAAGAAATAGGGTGCCCAAGGAAAGGTTTTCTTTCCCAAATAACTTCTCAGTTCATTCCACCTCAATGCAAATTTCTTTTTCTTTTAATCCTCAGCAAGCAGGGTCCACAAAGTTTAACTTGAAATTCACTGGGGCTTGCGTTCAGTAACATTTGTTATTTGTTAAAACTATACCAAACATCAATTTTGCCTTGTTTTGAGAAGCCTGATTCAAAATGAAACACGGATAAAAATGACAATAAATGCATTGCTCCACCAATTTTCCCCAGTTAAAACTTTTTGACGTCACCACTGAAATACGCTAACGCATACGAAATATACACTGCAACTATTATTTCTTGTGTAGGAACACAAACAGCCTGAATACCCATTCGTGGATGAAATTAAATCTTGCACACAAGGCACAGTAAGGAAAGTTTTGATGTTACGTAACCCAGCAAATGTGCTTGCAAATAGTGGTGACAGACATTTAGTGCCGATGTGAGTGATCGACAAGCATGCAATTAGGATTTGCCTGCAATATAATTAGAAGACAAACTTTGCAGGCTTTCAATTCACAAATGACTATATTGCAATGCATGATAAAACACATTAATAGAATTACTTTCTGACATGAAAGTTGGCCAAAGCTCTCCCAAGGAGGCTTCAGTACAAAGAAAATTAGAAAGTAGCCGAGGGAAAAATACTATCAACTTAAACAAATCAGTTGTATTGTATTTCAGTTTCAGCCGAATGCCATAGCATGCAGTCTCTATACTGACATGCTGCGGCACCAAAGGACAAGAATTTTGATTACAGTTTGCGGGGAAATTTGTTGGGCCCATTGCAATGCACAACAGTGCATTATCTTTCTAATTACATTCCATCAACCCAGACATCATAGTTCATCATTAGGAAAGTCAGAAGCCGGACTCATTCACAACAGAGTAGAAAACTTGCACTGCTATGGATAAAACACGAGGCAGAAGTTATGATATAAAGAATAACTCTACATATAAAAGATGTGCTTTCACTTTCAACAGCATGCAAGAATGAATACACATGTGTCTGTCTGGTATCGCTCGCCTTGCAAACAAAAAACGGAAAACAAAAATTGCTTTTTTTTTTCTTTTTTCTTTTTTTGTTTCAATAAATGCACATGCATGTACTCGGGCATGTACTGTCATGGACAAATAGAACACGAACAAGTAAGGGCTAACTGGAACGCGTTCTCTCGTTTCCGCTTTTGCCACTTTGATGTCGGCACAATTTCAGCTTGTACGGCTAGCTTGGAGCCTACACCACCCTCGGCAACCAGGTATACAGCGGCGCGAAACCGCACTCTCTCTCGAGTTATTACTTGTGAGAGCTGTTCTACTTTATACTTTCCTGCTAGTGTTTCATATGTCCATGACAGTGCGACTAAAAAGAAAGGTAATTGAAGTATACCATAGTGCTACAGCTGCAATTACATACACCCAGAAATAAAATCCGTAGTCACCTTGTAAACACTGCTGTTGCACACTAATATGCAAAACCTCGAGTGTTGCCATTTTGCTTTGCAAATACAATGCTAAAATGGTATGATAAATTGGCTAGAAAAAGTCCTCGAAATATGCTAAGCAAATTAATTTCGAATGCACTTATCAGACTTCTTTTAACAGCAAAGCTATCAATTATAATGACAGCAATGCAGCGAATATTGGAAAGGCACTTCTAAGATGTATAAATTTCTATGGCAGTGTTTGGTTACATTAATAGAAAAGCGCTTGTTAGGTGCCTTTGAGAAAATATTCCATCTTACGAAATAAAATTTGCCAGAAATGTTTACAAAGACAGGCACTAAAAGTACAGCTGCCTTTTTTCTTTTTTTTTGCACTTCCCCCCCCCCCCCTCCCAATCATTACACTGAAGCATCATTTAACACCCACTAGAACAGGATAACCATTTTTTGCAAATTTGCTGAAAGCATATTTTTGCCATTACAGAAAATGCTCCTAGATTTAACAAGTTTGCTAAATGAGAACACTGGGTTTCAACCACATCAGCAGAAATATATTTCAGACACGTTTATAGTTTTCAGCTAAGGATGCACAGCTTTTTCACCAGGACTGTGCGACCCCTGTGAGGTAAACAGAACTAGAAATAGGAAATGTTCATAGCAATGACAGTTACTGCCATAGAAGAAAAGTGTACCCGACAGGGTGTGACATCTTTGAGAGTGCAGGAGTAATATGGTTAACCGGCCGCTTGAGGGGTAACATTTAGATTTGAGTGGAATATCAGTGCTGCAGCTTACTGCAGCAAGAGCCATTTGTTCGCATGATAATGTCAGCAACGCAACCTGTCAGCACAAACACTAGATATGTCACATAAAAACAAGCTGACAGAAAAGGTGTCTACCCATTTCTTTGTTCACATCTGCTCCCCCATGTAGCCAGTCAGAGAAAATGGAAAGCAATATTTTGAAAACTGATTGATCAGTACAATCACGGAGCAATACACACAAGCGTCTGTTCTCCTGACAAGGCATTGATGCTAATGTCATAGCCAGCCATACTTTGTCGATGAAGCATAGATGGCAGAAGCTTATCACTTGTGTCCAGCATCAGCTGTGCAGCATGAAATCTGCAGTCTTGCACCATGTCCTGCTTTTTCAAAGCGCAGAGATGTACCAAATGCACCTACATTTTTCATCAGATGACAAATAGTAGTACGGAACAGGCTACAATGACACAACATTTCCTATGAAGACGCACAACACCAAACGCCAACATAGCTTCACAACACTGACACGTTCGATTTGGCAACTTTCCTTCTCATATGCTGGTCAGGGGGTTGATACTTTTACTTCTTGCCTTTCTCACATGGAGACACGCATATTTAATGTTCACGGCTACAGAAGAAAGACAGGAAGAAAAGAGCGCTAAGGATGTGCAAGGAAAAGGAAGCAGTAGAAAAGTAGAATGCTATGCACGTGCTGTTGTTGCAGAACTTCGATAAAGTGCAAAATGGTCCGCATGACAGGAGAGTCGGCACGCCTGTCTACCTTCCTCCTCGGACATGACCTTACTTCTGCTGTCGCAGGCAAATTAAACAAGCATTTAGTTTCATGTACCCTCGACAGAGACATGCCAGGAAGTACACATCTGCTTCGTTTGCCGCGCTGGCTACCCTCTAGCAAGAGAGAAACGTGCTGCCCCATGGTCCAGGCCACCATAGACAGGACGTTCTTCGGCTGCACGTCCGAAGGGAAACGTGGCACCAGCCAGCCTTCCTTCCTTCCAAGACAGACTAGTGCTGTAGCGGGTTGGCACAGTCGACTCCGCGCATGAGCCGCAGGGCCTTGCGGAAGGCCGTGGTGCGGCGCCAGGGCATGATGAGCAAGGGAGCCAGGCTACCATTCTCGGCACGCAGCCCCATGAGCAGCAGCTGTCCCTTGAGAGGGCCGCAGCAGCGCTCAAAGTCGGGTGCCTTGAGGACAGGGCGTCGAAGCTGACGTCGTGGCAGGCCCTGGCGCAGCTTGAGCAGCTTTGAGCGCTTGCACTGCAGCTGAGACCCCTGAAGGCGCTTCACCCGGGCACGCACCACTGTTGTCACAAAACGAGAGAAAGGCAAGACAAATTTGCATAGTGTGAATGAGTAATTGCAGAGGCACAGCACGAGGTGCTCTATGTGTCCATATCTCCTTTTTTGACTACCTTCCTTAGGCTACCTCTACCCGAATCATGCAATATGAACTCAACCAAACTGTCGATTATGTACGGGCGGGCCGAAACAAAACACAAAATGGGAAAGGCAAAATAGAACACATACTTTTGTTTTCACACGAGCCAATGTGTATAAAAACAGCACAATTTATTTTTGACACTAAGCGTCTCATTTTTCTTTCAAGTCAGCGTTTTATTCAGGCCTGGTGAAAGACCAATACAGCTGTAATAACAATGAAACAACAAATGGCATCAGCGATAAGAAAAGCTTTCCTGAAAACCTGGGTGCGCATTCTCAAATTTTATGGCATTGGGTTGCAGGTTCGACTCCCCACTGCATCAGCCAGATTCTAATCAGGGCTGAATGCAAAAACGCTTGCTTCTTATGTATACATTAAAGAGCACCTGATGTTGAAAGTTAATCTGGAGCTGTCCACTATAGCATTCTTCACAGTCCATTGTGCAGCTTCAGAATATAAAGCTCCATCACTGCAATTCACAGCCTGAAATTTAAAAGTGCACTATGGAGTTTGTGCACCAAGTGCCAAAGTGCACACGTCAAAGTGCATGCAAAGGTGCTCCAGACTAAAACAGCCTCCTTGCTAAGCATGTCTTGCCATATGTCCTGTTTTCCACTGATAAACCACGTAAATTCCTTTTCAAAGAAGGCAAGAACATGCAAGACATTCATGTCGGCCTCATCTGTCACCTCGAACCTTCACAGCACAACAAGAACGTTTTAAGGCTGCAAGAAAGTGTAACCAATGCATATACAAATCAGTGTGCCATGTCGTTTCCAAGTACTGAAACAAGGGGACAAATATAGATGCACTTACAACCAGATGGATTGCAAGTTCATTGCACATACACATTATTTTCTTGCATGCTGGTATGCATTGCTAGTAGGCAAAATAATGTCACTAAATTTGTGAAAATTTGTAATAGAATGACTATCAAAGCAACGTTAAACTTGAACCTGATAATGCACAAACTTATGTCAACGTTATCTATCCTTTTGAAATGAACACAAATGTCAAATGTGCACATTGGTACTTCTTTTCTAATCCATTTGTTGAGCACCAGGGTCACATGATTAACCAAGTAACTTGACAGTCATTCTTTGTTGCAAGAATTGAGCATATAAAACCCTATAAATTCCACCCATCACATACGTAGCATGACAATGGCTTATAGACATCTCGCAGCATGAGTGCTGATTGTTCCCGTTTAAAAAGTTTCTGCACTGAAAGCAAGGGCAAAAGCACAAAAACAGTGCTGCAGTTACATTATTTCAAGCAAACATTAACTAGCTGTTCTCTACAGCCTAACAAGTTGTTTGAAAACGTATATACCTGAAGGCATACTTAAATTTTGAGCTCTAGGAAAGCTGTTACACCACCAGTTTAAGAAGATAATGTGAAACGTTCAGAGAATGGAAACAATACACACATCTGTCACTATACATTAGAAGGGCTGCTGCTGCTGACAGATGCAAGTTTGCAATCAATCATTCTTAGAAAACGGACAAAGAGGCCCTTATTCTTTTCTATCCTTCAGCTACATGAGTCATAACTGGCAATTGTGTCACATTATGTTGATAAATGACAACGAAAACTGTGTTGAGTCCCCCTAATACAAACGGCTTTAGCAACATAGTGCTCAAATGTGAGCTATAATCTGTCTACCTAAAGAAGCATCATTTTTCAACGGAATGAAAACACTGTAAAGCTAAACTGCTGAACCGGCCCCACGTTACGAAACATCCTTGCCGGCTTTTGTCATCGCGTGACGTCATCCTAGGGCACGAAGGCGCTCCGTCGAACACACGTGGACGATTTGCGGGCGGCGCTCGCAAGCCGACAAATCAGAGCACCGAAATCGCGAGCGCGTGCGTGCATTTCGCGTGCGTATTGAATAGAGACAGGTTCGAAAACTCGGAAGGCGGGGTAACCCACCGAAGTCGGCGCGGCAGTAGTTGTCCACGAGCGACTCCGTCGTGTTGGCCTGTTGGCAAGCCCTGCAGGCGACCGACGCCGAGGCCTCGCTGGCTGCAGCGGCGCTCTGCACACCGATGCACATGTCATTGTCCAGGGGAAACTTGTCGCAGCGGACCATGTCTGGCCACGGATAGCCGTAGTGTGCCATGGTGGACTCGCATCCCCTGCGCACTGCCTCGCACAGGCTTCGGCAGGGAAAGATGGGCCGCTCCAGACAAACGGGCGAGAAGAGCGAGCAGAGGAAGAGCTGAGTGTCCGGGTGGCAGCGCCGGTTCACCAGCTGCACCCAGGAGCGCGCCTGCTGTTGAACCTCCGCCATGCTGTCGTGTTCGAGCAGGTTGGGCAGTCGCATGCGCGTGTAGCCGATGCCGCGACACAGCGTCAGGTTGGCCGGTATCTCGAGGCAGGTGGGCTGCGCCAGCCGCCCGGCCCAGTCGAACCCGTCCAAGCCGGCCGCCGACGCCGCTGCCGCTACGGCGAGCAGCGCCGGCAACAGGAGCGGGACAAACCCCATCCTGCTGCCCCCTCCACGGATGATGCTGCCGCCGCGCCCAGCTGCTGCTGATGCAGCTCCCCGCCGCGGCACCGGCGCGCCGCCAGCGGTTCTCCGGTCTCGTCGCAGGAGAGAAACACGGGCGCACAGGGGCAAGCCGTTGCCGCGCCGTGGACGCTGATGCCGAATCTGTCGCGCACGCACGGCAACCTTGGGAAGAATCCTGCGCACCCCCACCGCACCACCGTCCTCCGTCGTCACACCCGCCACCGATTTTCCCCGCCTGCCACCCACCAGCCCCAAACAACCGCACCCTCCCGTCCTCGCCGTTCGCTGGCGGCTTGCGCGTCGTCTGCTCCGCTCGTCTCCCCGTCCGTCGTCTGCTACCGCAGCCGAGCTGTCAACGCACTCGCGTGTCGCGTCGAGACGGCGGAGCGAGCCCTCCTCGCTTCGGGCCGCGGCCTACACGCCACCGACTCTCTTTACCGTGCGATGACTCCGCACGCCTTTCGAGCGAGTGCGCCGCCACAAGCAGAAAGCAAGCAAGCAACACGAACGCGAGCGTGTCCGCTGAGAGACGAGACGCTTTTATCGCCACCCCCACCCACCTCCCCGCCCCTCCGCAGGCGCGCGTCGCACGTTCGTTGCTCGAGCGCGGCGCAGCCAACCTCGTCGCCGAGGGGGCGAAAGATAGGAGGGCGGCCGGCGCGTGCAGGCACGCACAGATCGAACGAGCGCGGCAAGAAAAAAATATATATATCCGCGAGGAGGGCGCAACGAGAGACTCGGGGAATGCAGACGGACCCTCCGCCCCCTTGTTGGAAGAGTTGAAAAAACAATAATAAAAGCGAAGAGTATTAATTGGCGACTGAGGAGGAGGCGCGCTGCACGTGCGCACAGTCCTCCACATCCCAATCCCCCCCCCCCTCCCCCAGCATGGTTCGCGTCGCTCATCCCTCGCATCCCCATAGCACGGCGCTCTATTGAGACACGAACGTCATTGTTGACATTTGCGTCTTGCACTCCCACGAAAACAAGATTATCTTTTTTTTTTTTTTAATAGCTGTAAACCGGTGCCCAGGCAGTTAGGTACAGTGACCGATACGGTAGCCAGCCCACCGAAACGTTAGCTGTGGTCAAGAATGCAGTGGCGAAAGTCCTTCAGAGTAGACTTAGATCCTTGGACTTAGTGGCTAGAGGGGACACGCACAGTCGCATCTCGTAGCCACCTCTTCTTTGTTGTCCACAGTAACTGCGTCCCCGCCTTCGCTTTACGCATGCACTACCGTTTCCTGAAGCACGATTGCCCGGTCGGGGAGCTTTTTTGTGTTAGCGGCGCTGTCAATGATACGCCTGTCTGTAAAGAAGTACAAGACTTTTCTCAGGTGATTCCTTGCACGTCCTGTACTGCGGAGCGCACCTGCCGAGGAGGGGGATGTGTGACGAGCGGTTTCTTGGACGGGAGGGTCAGGGACACCCCTTCTAATCCCTTTTCAAACTTACCTATTGTGCTTGTGTTTATGCTGTGAGCCGTCTTCATCCCCACACCTGCCGATCTTTGCAGTTCGTGCGTGTATGGCGTGCCATGGCTGGGCTCGAGCAGAAGACCCGCACTCACTCACTCACGCGTCGTTGTTGCTGAATGACTGCGAATTTCGCAATGCACACGGACTATAGGCGGCGCCCTAGGTGATCCATGATGGCGGACAGAGAGAGTATCAAAATTCTCGACTGCGCGTCCGCGTCGTAGCACGCCGGGCTTTTTCGAATCCTTCTCGTAACACACCGAGTGTATTATTTTTTAGAGTTTATTCTCATCGGCTGGGGAAATGCCGCTGCCTTTTACAAAACAACTACCTCTAGGAGAGATTATGGGACACCTTGAATCGTACGAAAAAAGGATCCGGTGTGTAATCGAAGGCGAAGAGATTTTCAACGCTGGCCATCTAATTTGTTGCGGCGTCAAGACATACAGTGCTCGCGCTGTTACAATTCAAGGACTGTGTGCGTAGACGTCCCATGTTCGAGGGACGTCCCATGCACGTCCAAGCTATTTGTTGTGTGTTGCAGCCGCAGTGCGCGCCCCGTAAATATAAATGAGCCTTGAATGTAATAATTCACGGCCCCGCGTAAATATAGATGACTAGCGTGCATAGCCAGAAGTATACGTGCGTGCTTGTTATTTTACGGCGAATGACGCCCTTGACCTTACAGATGTATGCGACGCGAATCTAGAACGAACGTTTAGGCTAGAGTGCGCCGTTATCGGTTTAAGTCAGAAAAAGTACGCCGATCTTTTTTCAAATTCGGTTTTAGTCGAAAAGGGCCAGTGCAAGCAAATATGCCAGAGACTTAGTGATCGGCGCGCAGCTGCGAACGTAGTTACGGTACGATGCAACGAGCCTGGCGAGATCGAGGACGTGCTTCAGCGTGCCGCCTAAATTTATTGTTTGCTGCTGTTTTGCCTGCCACTGAGTCAAAAGCGAAGATTTGTGTGTGTGTGTGTGTGTGTGTGTGTGTGTGTGTGTGTGTGTGTGTGTGTGTGTGTGTGTGTGTGTGTGTGTGTGTGTGTGTGTGTGTGTGTGTGTGTGTGTGTGTGTGTGTAAAAGGGGGGGGGGGGGGGCATGGAGAAGTTTGCAGCGCAAACTACGGCGACAAAACGTGCGCCGCAAATTAACCTTCACTGGCGGCGCCTCAGGCTTGCCGATCCGGAGCTTCACCGCCCACTCCTTTTTAAGACACATGTCCAGCGGAAAAGAATCAACCTTATCTCATTCTTCGCCGCTCGGTTGGTGCACTGAGGCACGCAACACATCCTGTTGCTTTTAATATTTTTTTTCCATGGCGTAAATAGAAGCTGTTAACAAAACAGAAACGCGTCCGCGCATACCGAGTCACACGGTAGCACCGTGCGGATACTCTTTGAAATATTTCTCTCGCTGACCACTACGCGGCGCGACAGTCTGTGTGCATCATCATCATCAGGCTATATTTATGCCCACCATGGAGGAAGGAAAAAAAGGAAAAGTATTTTTTACCTCCATGATGCCCACTGCAGGACGAAGGCCTCTCCCTGCGATCTCCAATTGCCCCTCTTGCGATGGCTGATTCCAACTTGCGCCTGCAAATTTTCTAACTTCATCACCTCACCTAGTTTTCTGCCGTTCTCGACTGCGCTTCCCTTCTCTTGATATCCATTCTGTAACTCTAATGGCCCACCGGTTATCCATCCTATGCATCACATGGCCTGCCCAGCTCCACTTTTTTTTTTTCTCTTAATGTCAATTAGAACATCGGCTATCCCCGTTATCTCTCTGGTCCACACCGCTTCTCTTCCTGTCTCTTAACCTTAAGCCTAACATTTTTTGTTTCATCGCTCTTTGAGCTATGTATATATTTTTGTGAAAAGCAGGGAAGTTGTGCTCTTGTGTGAGGAGCCTCTCCCGCGTACATGACTTGTCACTAATGGGCTGCTGAGTTCGTACAAAACGGTAAGCCATAGTTGAAAGCCAGCAACGACATTGAACATACCTGTCACCGCTATGCATGGTGCTATAGAGCATAGTGAAAGTGCACTAGAACTATAGGTATAAGACCACCGCTGTCGTCACGAGACAAAGAACTGGGGAGGGGGGCTGGCGTGCATATTAACAGCCCTAAACGACGTCGAACTGCACCCGCTGTCACATAGCTCCTCAGTCAAGCTGCTTCGTAGACGAGCTGCTCACATTCTGGGTCATGCGAATTTGTGGTCAGTCCTTGCGGGAGCAGCAAGTAATAACGGCTGCTGCTCCTACACTGAAATAACATAGTTCGTTTTTCTACATTTAAAATAAATACGCCGATATAGATAAGGTTTTCCACAGCGGACAGCTCCACAAGACAGCAGAGATGTACTACATCTCATACCTTTGCGGTGAACGTATTCGCTAGCTCATAGTTCAATGACGAAGTCGGCCTGTAGAGTCAAGGGAACTTCACTGTGAAGCTCTCCCCGTAATCTAGACCAGCGACAGGTTACTTTCATGTTTATTTACATTGTGGCCGTAGTTGTGTACCATGCTAAAGCGAATAAATTAAAAAAAAAAACGCCCAAGCCTCGGTGTTTATCACTGGGTTAATCCCGACGGTTCATTAAAATCTTTCTCAATTATTGGTTACGTCTTTGTGTTTCTTAATGAGGTTACACACGTTCGGCTGCGAGGGAGAAAACGACGTCACTGACGGTATTGGGGGCGAGTACTTACGGAGTCGCCATCTGTCGGAAGCGCCTCGCTGGCGTAGTATGAGGGATAACGCGTCGCGTTAGGTTTGGCTGTCGGCGCTCAATAAAAACACCACGTGGGAGCCCTCCTCGACATTTCTGTAAGTACTCTCGAAACGAAGGAAGTTGTTACTGTCAAAATAATAATGTCGGGCAAAAGGAAAGCGCAGAACAGTTTACAGGCGCTACCTCTTTACCGAATACGTACAGTGAACGCCCACTGAGAGTCCGATCGCCACGATGGAGTACCCCGAACCGGCTTCGTGCGTGAAAGGTAGGCAATCACTGAGAGCAAACTATGTGAAATATGTTCTTATACTGGGCTGTCTGTATAACCAAATGGAGCATAACAGAATGAAGCCTCAATGCAGCGATCGCACGGGTCCGCATGCATGTCCACGCACAATGTTTCGCCTTCGCTGCGAGCGCGTTTTCGCACCGTGCCGTGAGCTTTAGGCCGCAGCATATGAACATTTGACAGTACACAAGCAAGCATTGTTACGTGGACGCTGTCAGAGCTGTTAAAAAATAATTTCGTTATAACAAGGGACTTCGACGCCTACGGCGACTTGTGATGTGCCGTCGCGACGATATCTTATTTTTTTTTTTCTAGATTCTTGGACGTTTCAATTTCATTATTTCTGAAGTTGCGTCGTACTGTATGTTTATCGGTCCTCTCGGCGAGCAATTTCCCGCTGCTGCTTTTTCTTAATCCAGTACGCGTTCATTCTTTGGTGCTAACACAAACATGAGCATATATGCAATGCCATTTTTTTTATGTGCTTCTTACCGTTCCCTTTCCATTCCGATGAGCTTGCCAGTATCCAGCATCAACAAGTTCATAGACCAAATCATGGCATTAGCCAGGCAGCGCGCGCGGCCGAGCGTCTCAGTGCGCGCTTTCTGCTACTCACCGAACATCGCAGCCCCGACGCCATAGCAGAAATCTTCCTCGCGCAAGGGCTTGCTGCACACCCGAGTTGTAGCCGATGTCTGCTTGCCGGTTTTAAGTTTCGCGATCCAAGCTTCACGCAGCCTCTTGTCCAGCGGGCACGTGTGAAGGTTGACACCGGACTCCGTTGCGTCCGTCGGCGGCACCGAGCACGGTAGCCTACCACGATGGACGCCTTCAAAGGCCGCCACTGTACCTATTATAGCGCTTTCGAGTGTTGTCAAGCGGACACCTGAAGTGTTAAAACCTCCCCACCTAATCGAAACCGCAATACAGGTGGGACTTCAAACTTTTTTTTCAGCTCGCTTCGGCGCTTCCGAAGCAGCCGACGCGGCCGCTGTGTCCACGTGATCCCTCAAGCCACGTCACGCCGACGGAGGCGCCAGCGGGCCCCTCTTCGATTATCCATTCCTGACAGTCCCGGACTGCCCGTGACGGTGCTTTCAGCCAATGAGCGTTGCGTATGTAGTCTTTCGGGCAGTCCGGGACTGTCAGAGACGGATACTCGAAGAGGCCCAGCGTTTCCAGTGGTGGAGCTCGCCCCAATATGCCGGCAGTCCGCCGTTGTCTTCAGAATAACTTCTTCTTGGGCGAGTTGGTGTTTACTGAGCATGATACTTAGTAGCGCAAAACTCGAAATAAAAGACAACAGTGAGAGGCGAGAGGAAAGACAAGCGTTACTGTAGCGCACGTCTTTGCCTCTCACTGTTTTCTTTTATTTCGAGTTTTGCGCTACTTAAAGTATCACGTTCCGCCGTTGTCGCATTGTTGCTTGCGATTCTTCAAAATTAAATCTGTCCGTCACGTAAGACAGTGAATGCTCATACTCCCTTAAGAAATAGAGCTCGACCGTGACTTTTGGCCTCTTAGCTTATTGGGAGTTTTTCCCGGTAACGTGCCCTGCTGTTGCTTGCTCGCCTTTCCGATGAAGACATCATCAATTACGGTAAAGCTAGGAGTGCGTTACTCCCGCACTTCGGTATTCCTGTTGAGCACGAGAGGGAAAGCCCGAATGACAATCAACAAAGTGTAAATAAAGAGGATGAAACAGGTAGCTCCGGAGACGTAATTAGGCCGCAGGAGGAAATCTTTCCGATTTCCCCGAGAGAAATTCGAGAAGGGGGTCAGGCTGAGGAGCCGCCAGCGGAAAGAATGAAATGGTACTCGGAATTGAGCACAAGAAAGAGTACGAAGAGAAAGAAGCGTCGCAATTTCAGGAATGCGGCAGAAAAGGCAGCGCGGCCGAATAACTCGAAAGCCACTAAACCTTGTGGGCAGCGCTTTGAAAGAGTAAGGCGCGTTTGTCGATTGGAATGCTTCGAGTCAATGCGTGTCCGAACCGCCAGACGAGGAAGAAAAGAAAGCGACGTTCGACGCGGAGGAGGACAATAGGCAGCGGGCAATTATGTTCCCCCTCATGGAGTTGTCGAGGTGTTCAAGTCGTGACACCGGAGAGCCAGGCAGTAAGACGACGCGAATTCGTCATACAGGACAGGGAATTCGAAGTGCGATGCCTACAAGGCATGTGGCCTGTACGTAAAGTGTCGGGGGTCAGCAGCGAGGGCAATGACCTGAGTGTCCTTTGTATGCCCTGGTTGACTAGACGAGCTTTCAGGCTGCGCCCACCTCGTGTACGGCTTAAGATATGACACAACCGTGGGCTATTCAGAATGAAAAGCGGTAAACATGTTTTGTGTAAACAGTTTGATTGTTTCTTTATTTTTAGTGTCAGGATAGACGTTTTGAGATATATAGAGATCGTGGCGATGAGCAAATGTTTAGCTTTGTTTAGCTTGCTTATTTTAGAAGCTCGCCGACATTCGGAAAGAGATGGTTTTCGCGCGCATAAAATTTTGAACCTGTTGTTAGATGTGTCTTTCTTTTTTCTTTTTTTTTTTTTAAGGAGAAAGACTTCATTTTGTGTGAGGTACGCTTTCAAGTCTAGGTTTTGTTAGAAGCCTGTAGTGGCGCGCTTGAGGATTGGTTCACTTTTCGGAAGTGTTCGCGAGAATTTTCTTGAAAGTAAGACACATTGTTTGGAGGAGCCGTTGTTTAAACAGCCCAGTTTTAGAAAGTGTTTGAGCGTTCTTTAAATCGTGTCTTGCTCGGACACAGGTAATTCGTTGGTGCGTGTCTCGCACGTGTATGCATAAGACAACAGCGTATTGAGTAGCGTTTAGAACGTGCGTAGAAGTATTTATAAATAAACTCGAATTTTCGTAAAGTTTCGAGCGCGTAATTTTCGAGATTTTCTTGGTTATTGCTTTAGTGCGGGTCATTTGTGGACCAGAGAAAGAAAATCTTAGTGCGTGAATCGCACGGAAGTGGAAAACTTGTGAGGCCGAATTCGGAATATGTGGATTGTTTTGAGAAGGAAGCTTTCACTTCACTGCCCGTGCTTGACTCGTCAGACTTTGGCAGAGAATAATTATCCCGTGTGACACCGGCAACCGTGGTCTACGTGTCGTACGTCCTTGCCCAACTTAACGAGAGCGGTGAAGAGCATCCCGTGCTGTAATTGACGCCGCGAGATGGGCATTTCAAAAGCTAAATTCAAGGTCGAGAGCGACCATTGTCATCTTGCCTGGCTGAGGCAAATGTCGAAAAAAAAAAAAAAAGAAACGCGAGACTGCTGAGATGGCGTCTCATTCCGCTGGAATAGAACTTCAAGGTCAAGAATAGGAAAAGGAGCCAGAATAAGAAGGCAGGCGGTTTGAGCCGGGGATTTTAAACAACGATTCAGAGGTTTGTTTTAAAAAAAAATGTTTTTGTACGTACGTATATCGCTATTGAAGTTACTGGGATGGACTACTAAATTCTGTCTTGCCGAGGGCTGACCACGACAAAAGGGGAGAGAGAGGGGTAGAATTTTTCAAAGCGATGCCGGGATCATAGCGTCGGGTAGGCGCACGCCGCCCAGAGTGCATGTGTGCTTGTGTCTTCTTAGGAAGAAGGCCGCAAAACGCGAGTGCTGGGACCCCAGCACTGCTGAAACGGGTCCTCACACATCACCTCGGAAGGGAACCTCGACGCTTCGGGCAACCTGACAGCTGGTCACCCTCAGGTCGAATCTCTTGGCGGCGGAGGAGTCTGTTACGTCTCAACCTGCACCAGCGTGTATACCTTCGACGTTTCCCACGATCGAGGCAGCCCCTTTCATCAGCGTCGCCCAGACGGCGACAGTGCCCGACCCCGACGGTGACAGGCAGACAAGCGCCCGCAATCGGCAATGCGCATCCTTTGGGTGTTGCCCCGAGGCAGCCCCTTTCATCAGTGCCGTCCAGGGCCGCGATTTTGTAGCGAGGCATTACGACTTATTCTACTCTAGTCTTATCATCCACCGCTCACGGCCGGCTGATCCCGTTGATAACGCTCCGACCACTGACAAAGCGCGATAAGCCCGAAAAGGCATTATTACCGGAAAGGCATCGCTACAAAATACCGGCCCAGACGGCGACAACGCCGGACACCGACCATGACAAGCTGACCGTCACGGAGAGGCCACGGATTGATGCGAAAGGCCAACTGGAACGGCAATGATCTCGGTTTCCCAGATGGACACGCAGTTGCATCAAATGCGAGGGCGAGGATGGAACATTAGAGGTGGAGTTCTGTGAACAATACGACCCCTCTGTTTGGCCGCACAAAGGTCATCACTTTAATTAATTAAATTATGGGGTTTTACGTGCCAAAACCAGTTCTGATTATGAGGCACGCCGTAGTGGGGGACTCCGGAAATTTGGACCACCTGGGGTTCTTTAACGTGCAAGGTCATCACTTTCCCTAGTCGGGTCAACTAGGGAAGACGACTGCTTTATAAGCGGACACATTTGGTTCAGTGGGGTGGTTCTGACGTGTCCTGATGCGAACTCAGACGTTTAATATGCTCCTGATGGAGTGGGCTTCCGTACCAGGGGCCAGTGTACATAATGTAAACCGTTTTTCCTTATTCCTACTACTGGACGTACTCATCAATGGACTTGGCGGATTCTTGGCCCAAACGCCACCTCTAGCCGCAACAGCAGAGATGAAGATGGAACTACGTCTAGTATATTGCCATGTTGCTGTCGCGCCCGGTATTCTCACGCTATCTCAGTGATTTCGAAACACACCTCAAGGTTGCTTTCGGCTGTCGTTGATCTAGACACGGAGGTCTAGATCAACTTAGTGTCAAATTTCTCGAAAGCGGGCGACAAGGATATGAGCAAACCACTTCTTTACAGTTACACATGCGCCATACTTCGTACCCAGAACGAATATTTTGGGTAATCACTTCCGAGTGAATTTCGAAAAAACGTTGAAGGCAATGTGCAATGTATTGTACAAGGAGAAAAGGGGTCTCAGCGCACGGCAGACGGAAAGCAACTCGCTTAAAGAACCCTGAAGCCGCTCTGACCGGAAGAAATGACGGTATTTAGCCACTACTCTAGTGCGAGCAGCATTTGCCAAAACTAGCGAATGAAACCTCAAGCAGCAGCTGCCGTCTCCTCTCCAGGACTTGTCAGCATCGCTAGCATCCAAAAACCGCAGGTGGCGATTTATTCTAGTAGAATCTAGTACACTCTAATTCTAGACACCGGTAAGGTATATTTGCAACGGGCGGCCATACTTTACCGGTGGACTGACGTACAAGAACGCAGTTCGCAAGGACAATTTTGGCGATTTCCTTCCTGAACATGCGGTGTCCACACCACAAGCACCCCGAGACGACAGTACATGTATGCATGCACTCACGGTGACGCACATCACTTGCCGAAACTAAGCATGTCACTTGTACTCGAGGTGTTGTTAACCCAGACCCTAAAAAAAATTTAACGCCCTAAGCTTCATGAAGTTGCACGAAACGAGGACTGCTGGTGCAGCAAGAGAAAATAAAGCCACATAGGTAATTACAAGTAAACAGAGTCCTCTCAGTATGTGCGGTTAGCCTATATAGCACGAACGTGTATCGTTTCATCCAAGTATTTTTTGTGTTGCTTTCAGATTTTTTTTTTTTTTTTTATAAAGCGTTCACAAAAAGTTAACTTTTTTTGTGTGGGAACGCTTTATGAAAAAAAAAAAAGGAAAATCTGGAAGCAACACACACACACACACAAAAAAAAGGGGGGGGGGGGGGTGAACATTGGGTGAACATTGTGTTGGGCTGCTAAGCACAAGGTCACGGGATTGAATCCCGGCCACGGCGGTCGCATTTCGATACGGGCGAAATGCGAAAACACCCGTGTACTTAGATTCAGGTGCACGTTAAAGAACCCCAGGTGGTCGAAATTTCACTGAGTCCCCCACTACGGCATGCCTCATAATCAGATCGTGGTTTTGGCACGTAAAACCCCATAATTTAATTTTTTTTTAAAGTGAACATTTAGCTCGTGTGAAAAGCGGTAGAAGACTTCCTCTCAACAGTGAGAATTTCGAAACGGGCACCCCGTCGGCGCAGGCGGAGCCAGTGAACGACGTGCTGCGACAACTGCCGGAACTCTTTATTTACTTTCGGCGAATGACAACATAAGTGCACAAGTGAAGCTTTCGACTAGAGTGCATGATAGCTGGCACACATTCACTCCAAGGATTTACATATACACACAACCACTGCAAAATGACGACTGCACACTTTTTTTTTGTCACTTGTCACTCAAACTTTTTGTCACTCAAACAAAGATAATTACGCATGGGGTAGGTTATCTTTGTTTCACGGCTTTGGGAAAGACAGCGGACCTCAATCTCAGGCACATGACGAGCAGTGTGTGCAGTCCCAAAACCAGGCAGGGGAAAAAAAAAATGCACAGCTGTTGATTCAATAATCAACTCGTGGAAGGCAGGCCCATTCAGTCGATGCTAATCTCAGTCGGGTGACGCGCGCGAGCGTGCGCCTGAAGAGTGGGCAACTGTCGAAACTTTTTGCCGCAAACCTCGCACTTATGTGGCCGCTCGCCGGTGTGTGTCAGTCGGTGCCTCTTGAGGGCATGCGAGCTGGACAGTTGCTTGGGGCATAGTGAGCACGAGAACGGCTTTTCGTTGGTGTGACTCCGCAAGTGACGCTTCAGGTGCGCCTTTATGACGAACGTCTTGGGGCAGAGCTTGCACGCGAAGCTCCGTTCGTTCCTGTGCCACAACAGGTGCTGGTGGAGGCACGTCTTCTGGGTGAACGAGCTGGGGCACAGGTGACACTCGAAGGGCCGCTCTCCGGTGTGCACGGCGCGGACGTGGTTCCGCAGCGTCTCGTTCAAGCCGAACGTCTTAGTGCAGTGCGGGCAGTTGAGCGGCTTCCGATCGGTGTGCACCAGTAGGCGGTGTCGTTCGAAGCTGTACTTGCACGACAGCACCTTGGAGCACGACGGGCACTGCCAGCTCTCGGCCGTGTGCACGGTGCGAACATGGTTTCGCAGCGTCTCGTTCAAGCGAAACGTCTTTGTGCACTGCGAGCAGTTCAGCGGCTTCTCCTTGGTATGCATCAGCAGGTGGTGTCGGCGGAGGCTCGACTTGCTCGAGAGCACCCTGGAGCACGACGGGCACTGCCAGGTCTTGGCCGCGCCCGACTGGGACGTGGGAACTTCTTTGATGTCCTTCGAGCATGGCGGTGCTGACTCGTGGCAGGCAGTGCTTCCGAACGCCTTCGTGGAAGGTCCGTTGTTGTCGTTGTGGCCATACGGTGGAGGGTTCCAGGTCACTGCTCTTACGCGTTTCGGTCGGGAAGTACCTAGACCGGAGGCGGACTCTGTGGTGCCTGGCGGAGCGGCAGGCAGCTTCTGCTTCGTCGACGGAACCGGCCTGGGACTGTTCCGATCGCTGTCCTGATCTTGAATTGTAGGCGAAGTTGTCCAGGGAAACACCTTTCTTGCGCTTCACGCCTTTATGCCTCCCGGCACTTGGCGCAGGCAACGGTAGCTCGGCTTTGTCGAGGGCTTGATCTTCCGATCGATGTTCCAGACTCTGGTTGTTGACGATGTCCTCGCCACACGCGGAGTCTGCGACACATGGTGCAGAGAGCGGGACATCGGCGTTGTCATAGGCGGGCTCTTCCGCGCTTGTCTCATTGGCAATGACCTCGTCTTTCTTTTGCTTTATGGCATGCCGTTCGCGAGTATGTAAGTCAGGAGACAGCATGATTTCGTGTATGCTTATATGCTCGGATTCCTGTTCCCAGTGCTGCGCGCAACTTCCATCGTTCGCAGTGTCTTCGTGGCAGGAAGTGCTTCCGGACGCCTTCGTTGAAGGTCCGTTGTCGTCGTTGAGGCCATACCGTGGAGGATACCAGGTCACTGCTCTTACGCGCTTCGGTCGGGAAGTACCTTGCCTGGAGGCGGACTCTGTGGTGCCTGGCGGAGCGGCAGGCACTTCTGCTTCCTTGACGGAACCGGCCTTGTACTGTTCCGATCGCTGTTCTGTTCTTGCACCGCTGTCGACGTTGTCCCGGGAAACACCTTTCTTGCGCTTCACGCCTTTATGCCTCCGGGCACTTGGCGCAGGCAACGGCAGCTCAGCTTTGTCGAGGGCTTGCTCTTCCGATCGATGTTCCAGACTCTGGTTGTTGACGATGTCCTCGCCACACGCGGTGTCCGGGACACATGGTGCAGAGAGCGGGACATCGGCGTTGTCATAGGCGGGCTCTTCCGGGCATCCCTCATTGGCGATGCCCTCGTCTTTGGCAACGACCTCGTCTTTCTCTTGCTTTTTCTTGCGAGTATGCAAGTCAGGAGACAGCATGATTTCTTGTATGCTTCTTTGCTCGGATTCCTGTTCCCAGTGCTGCGCGCAACTTCCATCGTTCGCAGTTTCCTCGTCGCAAGCAGTATGCTGGTCTTCCTGCTCATTATTAATAGAGAGGTTCTCGACGAGGACCCCGCCATCTGATGACTCCCGTACCGAACGTGTGAACTCGTCTGTGCTCGAGGGCTCATGCACGTTAATTTCAGTACACGGTGTAAGTAACGGTGGTGATGTCACCTCGTCGTCTATGGGTTGCGCTTCGAAGTGCAAGGTACAGGCGCCGTCGGCGTCTTTGGTAAGGTCCAGGGGATTCACCAACGACCCATCCACTGCTGGTGGCTCGATACTACAAATGCGCGTAGCTGCGCTTTCGATTTGCAGAGCAAGACCCTGACTTTCAGAACACAGCAACGAAGTAGGTGTGCTATTGTATAAGTGCTGAGCACTCACAACGTTGAGAAATCCTGATGCGGCGCCTTCGTTGCTAGGGGCAACCTCTGTTGACGGACGAACTACGTCGCTCCCTGAATCGCCTACAGATGCATTTGCAGTGTACAAGATGTACTGGAAAGGGCTTAAAGTAGTTTGAGCCAGTACTAGCCCTTCAAAACTGCGTGCGGAATCAGAGGCCCTGAGCTCCGCCGGTAACGGTCCCTTGTGCGCTGTCACAGTTTGACTTTGCCAACGATATTCTACACTTCCAGCGCAGTTCGGCTGCAAGGTGCGAAGAACATTTTCCTCGAGCGCCGCACTGGGCGATGTGGTGTGCTGGACGGGCTGTTGAATTGCCCATACGTTGTCAAGTGCAGTTCTGCAGCTTTCTAAAGTTGCCCCCAAATTTGTCAGGTTCTGAGAAGATTCTACAGGGCCCACACTGTTTCGGCGCACAGCAACCTGTCTTCGGTGAGGGGGGAGCATCTGCGCCTCACTAGTCTGACCCGCCTTTTCTACACAGCGATCGAGTTGTTTGGGTGCATTAGGGTTACCTGGAGGTAGGCCAACGTTGTTAGACGAGTTTACTCTGTGGGTTTGTTGTGTCGTTTGGGCAGGCATGCGACAACTACGCTGCGTTGCTAGACGTTTGCGAACTTGTGTTTCTTCTGAAGTGACATTCGCTGTTCTGTTCCACCCGGAAAATGTTTCCATCGGCGCGTCATCTAAGCCGGCGCCAAGCGCGTCCAAACTGCAGACCAATTTTTCCAGCAAGGCATCAGTTTCGCGAGAGATCGCTCGGTTGTGTCTTCGGATATGACGGAGGAGGCTGGCCTTATCCGGGCACTCTGACTCACAGAATTTGCAGCGCAGTGAAGTAAACGCCGACTGCGTGCTGGAATCTCTCGAGAGGTTGCTACCTTGATGGGAGGTGCTGGAAGGCCCAAAAGTACGATTCTCGTCTGCGGGGGCAGGCTGCCGCAAGTCAGGGAAAAGTTCGTGTGTCAGACTAAACTTGAGCACTCGACGGACATTCTGCGTTGGTAGGTTGTCACTTCTCTCCACGTACTGCTCGCCATAAGCAGAGGTCGACAGGAGTGAGCGGGATGGTCCAGCCAAAGGCTGCATGTTTGCGCGGTCCACGACAAGATTTGTCGAAATGTAGGCAATGGGTAGAACGTGGCAAGGCTCGCGGTGCAAGGGCCACGAATGTTCAAACACGATGGCCGGGTATGTCCAATATCCAAGCTGAGATTCTTCGCCTCGGTCTCCGCTTACTCATTGAAACGATCTGCGACAAGATTGAAAAAAAAAAAAAAAAAAAGCAATCATCGTTTTTTTTTTTCTTTATTTCCCATAAGGCTTAGCAACGCGTACGAGGGAATTATACACGAGGGTGCGTTCAGATAAGGACAGTCGGGGCGAGTGCCGACTATTTTTTTTTTTATTTCAACGAAATAAAAGAATGCACTACCGGCCCATTTCGTTAACTGTTACCGTCCGCAAACGAAGAACATGTCATACACTCGCAAATCATAACATACCTAGAGAAACATAACATATTCTTTAAATACCAGCACGGCTTTCGCAAGGGATATTATTCATGCGATGTGCAGCTAGCTGGATTCACTAATGACTTGCTTACATCGATTGATGCTGGCAACAAGGTTGACGCCATCTTCCTAGATTTTTTCGAAATCTTTTGACCGTGTTCCTCACCACAGGGTATACTACTGAAACGGAAATATCTTAACATTCACGCAGAAGTCATTGCATGGATAAAATATTTCTTGTCATATCGAACTCAGTTCACAAATATTAATAACTACAACTCCTCCTTTATTCCTGTTACGTCCGGCGTCCCACAAGGGAGCGCGCTCGGTCCTTTGCTTTTTCCAGTCTATATTAATGATCTTAATAATGTCGTTCCGGGTAAGACGTTTCGCCGATGATTGCGTTGTTTACCGTAAAATTTCTACTGACACTGACCACGAAGCACTGCAATCAGACCTAAACGCATTGAATACATGGTGTTCTGACTGGAAAATGGCCCTAAATTATACTAAAACTATATGCATGTCATTTACACGCTCCTCGTCTCGCATTGCAACGTCATGCTCCCTTGATAATAATACTGTTGAGCTTACTACCACGTGTAATTACCTAGGAATCAATTTGCAATCGGATCTAACATGGCATCATCACATCAATGTTACTCTTGCATCTGCTAACCGCACTTTTGGATTAATCAAACACAGACTAAAGCAAGCGCATTCACGCTTAAAAAAACTCGCGTATAACACCGCATTAATCATACCTAAAATTGAATATGCATGTACCATTTGGGATCCGAACCAGGACTACATCGTGCGTAACCTTTAATCCTTGCAAAGCCGTGCTGGTCGCTTTTCAGACTATTCCCCGTACATAGTGTTACATCTTTAAAAAATCGTGCCGGATTGGATCCCCTATCAACACGCCGGAAACACGCGCGCCTATCGCTCTTTCATAAACTATCATCACGAGCGTTTTCAAGATGGCTTCTTTCTTTTCAGACTATTCCCCGTACTCTATAGTGTTGCATATTTAAAAAATCGTGCCGGATTGGATCCCCTATCAACACGCCGGAAACACGCGCGCCTATCGCTCTTTCATAAACTTTATCATCACGAGCGTTTGCAGGATGGCTTCTTTCAGTCACCCTCTGTCATTTTCCCTCGCCGAGGTCACCCTTTCAAAGTGAAAGACCCAGTGTGTCACTCAGCTCTTTACGCGCAATCATTTATGCGCAGAAGCATACTTGACTGGAATAACCTACCATCAGACATTGCTACTGAAGTTTATACTACGATAAATTTCAACAGGATGCTGCGTATATATATCAGAATGTGACCGTCTCTGCACAATGTGAAAATATACTTTATTATTATTATTATTATTATTATTATTATTATTATTATTATTATTATTATTATTATTATTATTATTATTATTATTATTGAGTACCTTTGGTAACGTCCTTCGCTATAATTATTCTCTTTTGAGTGCCTTTTATGTATTCGGAATTCGAGGTGTTTCAATTTTCAAATGTCTTCTCATTTTGCGCTAATTTTGTTTGACCCGAATTTTGATTTTAGCACACACAGTCGTGTCAGCGTATTTTGTCCCGTTTTTGTCACATAATGTTATGACACTAGGTTCGCATCCCGCCCACCCCACTATGTAATACCCTCTTTCGAGGGACCTTTAGGGGTATTTTGAATGAATGAATGAATGAATGAATGAATGAATGAATGAATGAATGAATGAATGAATGAATAATAAACGTAAGACTTCGCAAAATCTCTCCACACATCGGAAACGAAATATTCTGTGCTTGCGTACTTCTTACACTTATACTTAAAACTGTCCTTATCAGCAGGTAATTCAATGCTTTACAGCCAACGGCGATGCATACACTTTGGAAATTGGTGTAGCAAATAAAAGTACAACACTTAAGTCACTTATCAAGAAACGTTTATGGATCCTGCACCTCTTGTGTTACAGTGTCATGCAGTTTTTTTTTTTATGTGTATTGGAGACTTGCGCAGACAATCGAATATACTTTATAGAATATCATAATATAGCAAGCACAGAATTTTTTTTCAGCTTTCTGAAAGTCGGAACATCGTGCGACTGCATTTCCTGCCTTGTCTCAGTTAAGGTATTTTTCATGCTGAAACAAAAGCGTGCGCTGAAAAAATAAGCTCGGGCCCGATGTGTAGAGGAATTTTCTTGTCATAGAGAAACTTCGTTATAATAAGAATGTAACCAGTACCCTCTTCTGACAGTCCTTATCTTCATGAACGCGCCCGCAAAGCATAATGACGTCACCGTGCAATCTTTTTGAACCTACAAAGTCAAGCTTGCGGCATTATTTACCGCGACGTGTTTCTGCGCGTGAGGTGAAACGTAGCAATAAAATTATTAGCGGATTTATTAGAACACGGCCACTCGATCGACACATGCTGTGCGAGGCCGAATTATGCCATTTCATCGAACACCGTTTCATCGGACACAGTCCACCGAATATGTAACACTTGACACCTGAAACATGAGCCGTGTTCCGACCATTTCGTCGAACGCCGCTTTATCGAAAGATTGCGGAAATATTTCATCAAACATTCACTGCGCTTTATCACTTCGACATCAGAAACATGAGTCTAGTTCCGGACCCCATGAAACGGCGTTCCATCGAAGCAGTTTTACCGAACGCTGTTTCATCGCGGACTTTTGGCACCGGTGACGGCTGTGCGTGCGGCACCTAATAATCCTTCCGAGTAGTGCAGACGCATTGAATGAGCCGATCCACTTACCCCGAAACCGTCGTCGCGGAAGAGCGCCTGCCTGATTCCCGAGCCACTGGTCTTCGTATGCCGTGGACATTTACTGCCCCCTCCTGCGCGCCTAAGCTTACATGTCCAGTCATCATGACTCACCACGCCAAACCACGTGATGTTCGCTGCCGGTAGAGAGAGGCAGAGGGATTGAAGCAACGCCTCCCGACACACGAACCCCCCCCCCCCCCCTCACACACATCCACCAGTCGAAGTGGTGGTGGCGTGATTAAGGTGCCATTGAGTGCCTTGATAACTAAAGTCCTTTATCGATATCAGCGCCGCCATTCAGGGTAGAGACACCGGATGGATGGATGGATAAGGCTGGACCCTTTACATCAGGCGGCGGCTCACGCCAGATAGCCGTGATTAGTAAATATATATTTTACTAAGTCGAGGCTGAAATTTCACTCTCTTGCCTTGATTTTAGCCACCAATCAGTTAACCTACGTTTTGTTATTTCTACCCGCTTAAAGTCTATTTTGCCTCCACTGTCCCTAAACACCAATGATATGAAAAAAAAAAAAAAAAATCAGCCACGTTGCTTTGAACTGCAGGGCGAAGCCCTTTACAGAAAAGTACCAGGCGTTCAGAAGTTTCCTCCTTAGCTCCACACGCGGCCCATAACGTGTCTACCCCTGGTATTTGACTCGATACGTCTCCCGTCCTGGCTTCAAACAACAAAGAGCTTCCCCTAGAATTATCGTAGATATTGTTACGGGCCGCCTTTGGCAATTTCCTGCTTTGACCCTTTGACCGAGTCCGCGCCGCCATTCGAAAGCTCCGGCGTCATGTACTGCTGTCGTTGCTTGCCGGCCACCTTTGTTCAGCCTGTTTTCGGCTCTTGGCGTGTGCGTGCGTGTGTGTGTGTGTCACGGACCAACTACATTTCCGTTCATCTACGATTGGTTGACTCGTGAGCCGGATTTACGCGCATTTAGACCAGTAATCCAGTAAACCAGTAATCAGAGACTTAACCAGTAATCAGACTTCTCCCGCGCCGAGAAGGAATGCAATGCAGGTGACGTCGCCACGTCAATCTGGTGGGCCCTTACCGCTACATGTACGCTATTTTTCTTATCCTGTATAAAGTTTTTTTTTTCTTTTTTTGTGCTTCAATGCAGAAAGCGACGTTTTCTTAAGAACCTAACTGGAACGCCAATGCATTTCTCCGCGAAGTTCGGGAATTTATATCTCGAAACTGGTGTCATCCAGCGAATTTGCTCCAAGTGGATCCGATCGCCTTGCGAACTCCACTCGCTAGAATCTGTAAATTTCAATATGGACCATAAGGTAATTAGTTAATCACTTAATTAGTGAATTTATGGTAATTAGTCGATTGTGCATTTCGATTTTTTTTTTCGTGCAACTAATGTCCGCCTCTTCGAGCAGACCGGCTCATGAACTAGAATTGTGCCATCTGCCACAGGCAACATTTAAACATTTTTAAAAGTGTTCGCTGAAACACCCGGTATATAGCAGCCGGGTGTTTACGTACGTACAATAACATTGACTTAGTCCTCGTGAAATGGCAAATAATTAATCGTCAAAGAAGCGAAAAATTACCGGGCGCCTTTCGCTTAGGGGAACAGTGGCACGATGCGCTGACTACGGAATACAAAAAAAAAAAAAAAAAGAATGGAAATTTGTAGGAGGGTGCCATTAGCAAAGGATGCATTAGAACGTAGTCTTACATTGTAATATGAATTAGAGACGCCGTCCCTGAGAGGTACATAAAATTTTTTTCGCAGATACACGGGCGTAGCGCTCGTTGTAACTGCTGTAGAAATATTTCCCCACTGGGACCGACTACGCTGGTAGCTGATGCGTACTAGTCTGCAATGAACATAGAGCCGCAATAATTTATTTAAATGGCAACTAGCGCCGTCTTTTTTTCTGCTCTTGTCGCTGTTAATCTTACTTTTAGATTATTATTATTTTTTTTTTGTGCGCTACAGTAGCACATCGTTAAGCACGGTATTGTTTCAATTCTCTTCCTCTTCCTTCGACTTTTGCACTGCGGCTGCTGCTGTTTTTGCCTTGCACGCCGCGTCGGCGGGCGGGGAGGAGTGGAGAGCTCACGGCAGGGCATCGGGAGACGAGATAGGCGACGTCAATGACGTTTCGGTAGAGCGGGGCCACAACGCGTTCTTGACGCCGTAGTTAGGCGCAACCCCCCGCAAAAGCATTGCAGGAGCTGCCGCGCTTGCCTCCTTCTTCACGAGCTACAGCAACGACAGTCGAGGGAGGACGTAGGGATAACGTTAGAGAGAGAGGAGGCAGGGAATGGGTACAACCGGATCCCGTACCAGCGCCAACCTTTCCTTTTTTTTTTTTTTTGCATAACGAACCACTTATTAGCATGCAGTCAGGAAACAGGCGATTAACCTTACCCCTCTGCGCTCGTGGCAGTTCGCCTAACATTACACGGGAGAAAGCAAATGTGCCGTAAGAAAGCATTGCTCATTTGGGCTCTCTTCAGTAAAGGAATGAGAGAATTAATGGCACGTCTCTCTGAGTTCTGTGTACTACGTGGACAAACACAGGTGGTGCAGGCAAGGTAACATTGAAAATCACATCATGACTCTCGTATGCCGTCAACATCGCCGCCAGGTACCGTCAATTCGTAGACAGCACACGAAAACTTCGCTTACATCGATTCCCACAGTGCGTGGGATCTGCATTTTTTTTTTCTTTCCTTGCCTCTTCTTTCGACTTTTCCACTGCTGCTGCTGTCTTGCACGCCGCGTCAGGGAGAAGGAACGTGGCGGGGAAGAAAGACGATGCGAGAAACTCGTTTGGACCTTCCCATCGCGTCGCATGTGCACAATGCCTTCTGGAGCTCCCTGGGCGGCGTCGCATTAGCTGTGGCCCCCCGCAAATGCATTGCAGAAACTGCAGCGCTTGCTAACGTGCAAATCCAGAGTAGAGGTTGAGAGAATGGTAGAGAGGCGGCAGGGAGAGAACGGGTAGAATCGAGTGAATAATCACCTTGTCACTACGCTCGCAGAAAGGAAACGCTACACGAGGTCGGTCGCGTGCAAATTAAGGTGCGGCACGGTACGTTTCCGCTATTTCTGAAAAATAAATACCATGAAAATTTGTCAAGCAGACAACTGACGCTGGGCGTGCAGACGCAAAGCCGCATTATATCACCGTAGGGTCTAGGCGACACTACGGCCATCCCGACCGCGGCAGCCGCATTTCGACGGGAGCGAAATACAAAAACGCTCGTGCACTTTGATTTAGGTGCACGTTAAAGAACACCACGGTGTCAAAATTAATCCGGAGTCCACCACTACGGCGTGCCTCATTAGACAGTTTTAGTTTATCGTTAGCGTAATAGCGGAGTTAAGGGAAATAGCGTTACCGTTCCGCAAACGAACTTTGCAGAAAGAGAGTTTTAGTATAGCGTGATAGCGTAGTTTACGTGCGGGACGCTATTCCATTACGCTTTGAATTTCGCATACATAGGACACCTAAGATATGTGTGTGCGTCCGGAAAGTGCGAGAGGCAGCGCAATGGAAGCCAGGGCCGCTATTTTGTAGCGATGCCTTTAAAGTAATAATGCCTTTTCGTGCTTATCACGCTTTGTCAGTGGTCAGAGCGACGGTCCGCTTGCGTTATCAACGTTGATATCGTGAGCGGACCGTCGCTCTGACCACTGACAAAGCGCGATAAGCGCGAAAAGGCATTATTACTTTAAAGGCATCGCTACAAAATAGCGGCCCAGGAGCGCGTTGTATTTTTACTTGCCGTGTCCGCCGATCTGCAGCGAAACAGACAAGCAGTACAAGCTGTCTACCATAGCCTCCGAAATGTTCCGATCTCAGAGGCCATATGCCGTCGCCACGCCTATCTCCCAACTTTACCGACAGGTGGCGCTCGCATCTCGGGAGAAAATTTCTCTCGTTAGGCTTAGGCGCGTTCGAAACGAGAAGCGATCTCGAAAATTCCTCAAGATTAGCCATAACACTCTCTCGTCGAAGCGGCATGAGACTAAGTGAAATTGAGCAGGATGAAAAAAAGGGGCGGGGAAGGGGAAGCAATTTTGATCTTCGCTAAGCAAAAGCCGTTTCGCAGTCATTTGCTACGAACGAAGTGAATTCTACAAAAACAACGTCAAATACAGTTCGAAGCGGGCGACCGGGACCGCCGCCATGTTTTACGTGAACTACGCAAACACGCTAACGTTAACTCTGAGAAATAGCGTGCGCACGGTAAACGGTATGGGTCGTTTAGCGTTCTGGGCATGCTCATTTCGATCCCGCTATTCCGGTACGCCCGCTATTCCGGTAACCACGCTAAACTAAAGCTGTCTATTATCCTATCGTGGTTTTGGCACGTGCGGCCCAATGATTCCGTTAAAGTTTAACACTTCTGCCTCGATGCGATGTGTCAAATGACAATACCCTACCCTATAGAGCTTATGAACAATGGCGCACAATGACGTCTCAAGCAAACGCGTCTCCCTGTGTGTTCTGTGTACTACGCAGACAAACAGCAGTGGTGCATGCGAGATAACGTTTAACATCAACTCACCGAACCCTGAAGAAATTAAACATTCGCCGTCAACATCACCGCTAATTATTGTCAATCAAAGCAAACAGCACAGAAAACTTTGCTTACATCGAATCTCACAGTGCGGGAAATCCGCATAATTTTAGTTAAATGTTAGAGGTTGTTTAGCGGCTCTTTAAAATCATACACATTCCACTGTGACTATTCTGCTTCGCAGAGTCGCTTACTATTTCTGATTCGTCTTCCTTTCCCCCTGTTTTCAAGTTTCCGCATTCTGAGGAGCTTCTTTCCGCTTAATAAATGGGGCTATCAATTCTTGTATAAACCTATATGGTTACGTATGCAATGTGCACCGCACGTGGCCATGTATACATTGTGCATTGTATTGCACGCATACACATTAATACAGGTCTTGCCTACATGCTCAAAGGTTACATTTCTAATTTTAATCTGGACATTCACCTTACGAAAACTATTCCTGAGTTTATTTTAAAAAAAAAACGCACATTCTTGTTTTTCTGCCTGTCAACACAAAATGTTATCAGTACCCGGCGGTCCACCATCCCGGGTGCCGCTAACCCTAGTGACGCCACTGGTTACGCGCGCATGCTGTCGATGACGACGGGTTGCAGTGGCAACAGTGCCCCGACTGAGATCAAAGCGCCTTCACGTATCTAATGAGAGAAAAATAGGATAGGCAAGGATGTCGTGACCATTCTAGTTATGCGAGCGTTTTAGTAGTACGATGAACACAGTGGCTTGCTAACTCAAATTTCGCGCGCGGTGAGCAAAAAGAACTACGCACGGAACTACCAGCTCGAGCGAGCACAAATCTCCATACTATCAGGCTTCGCCGTAGCTGCGATACGTTTTGTGAGCGCGTACCATACATATGCTTTCTCTAGTCAGCCGATCACAACTTGACATTTTTTTAACGAGCGAAACGTTGAAGCCCCAACAAAATACAAAAAGTCGGAACATCGTCACTCACAAGAAGGTTCGATGCAGTGCGACGGCAATAGGCAGTTCGTAGAATTAAGTTTCGAACACGGTGGTTTCGAATGGGTTTCGACGAACGCACGCAGCAGAAGCCACTAGGTGGCTTGCGGCGCTAGTTGTCAAAGAGGCTGTCTCCGTCATAAAAAGAAGAAAATCAAAACAATATCTGAAATGACATTATAATAATTCACTACATTAAATATGCTTTAAGTTTGCCAAGGGCCTCACGGACAATACCTTGATTTTTCAACGCTCTCAGTAACTGAGAAATCCGAACATCCGCGATAAATGCTCAAATTCTGGAGACCAGCGCTAAAACCAAAAAAACGACACACACACTGCGCTGTGTCGTTCTTCTCGGGGAAATTTGGCTAAGCGTCGGTCTTCCAGAATTTGAACTATGCTACACCAACCGGCACAAGTTTCTAATTTACTGAAGGCGATACGTGCGTAAGACTTGTGCCTTGCATCAAGGCTCACAAAACAGTGGGCTGTCATTGCGCGTTTGGATCATTTGACTTGGCCCCGTAACCAAATTTGTCCTTCAAACTTTACCCGCAACCAGAGAAAGGACTGGAAAACTCTGTAATCCAGTTATATGTACGCCATTCTAAACTTTACCGCTTACAGCCAACACCACCTAAACTTTTCAGCTGACCGAGCGTTAGAGCTAGGCAGAGTCCGCCAAGGACCAGTAGCGCACCCAGGATCTCTGCCAGGAGGGGGGGGGGGGGGGGGGGGGGGGGGTTGACAGTTTGCCAATACCATCTAAACCGTACTAATTTCAATTTCTTCACGGGAAATTGTCAAAAAATGCGCTTTTTGCGAGTGTGCACACGATTGCGCGTCTTACATCTTAGTTGCAGTACTCAAATGCGTAAGGAAAGAAAAGGTACAAAAGGGGTTAAACAAAAGGAGGGGTTAAGTCGGCCTCAGGGGGGGGGGGTTTCAACCCTCGGATCCCCCCCGTCGGTGCGCCACTGCCAAGGACTCTGGCAGAGGTTTGGGAGGTATGTTTTATGTGTGCTATGCATGGTATGGTTGCGAGTTCCAAACCCTCCCGTTAATTATGTCATGTGTTAATACCAATAGGATATATAACAAGTTCTGTGGAATGCTGGCTGTACTATTCACAAAAATACACGCGTACGTCTTTATTAAAGGTAAACAGTCAAGCTCCAATAATTTGCTCATTACGCAAAGCGTGGAGGACATATATCAACTTCAACAGGCTATCTGAGGCTATTTTCTCAAGCACTGCTCACTCCGTAAATGAAATCTGACTGGATCACTTCATCTTCGGAATTTCAGGCAACCTTTTATTCTGGGGGGTGTATGCTACCGCCTGTCGCCTAAAGCGAAGACAATAAGTACCGCTAGTTACCACAGCGCCAATACCTTTGTAGCGGCAGTCACAAAAATTGCTGTTCCCAGAGCACGGCCGCCTGGATCGGCGCGCGCGGCGGGGTTGCTCCGGCCGTCCCATTCGGACGGAGAGGGTGTAATTGCGGAAAGGGGCGTGGCCGCTGCTTTCGCCGCACCGCGGCGCGCGCCTCCCACCCCTCAACGCCCTTGCTACTGCTGCGCGCGAGACGATTTGCGCTATAATTCGCGCTATAATGAAAATATCGCTTTATAAGAAACCGCGAGAAGTTGTGCCGAACAAAAAGGCACACAAAAGCACCGATGTCCCTTGACGTTATTTTTTTTTTTCTTCTTTGCACTCCAGCCTCTGTCAGGATGATGCTGCCTGAAACGCGTACACTCGTAAGCCAAAGTATTGCGGGAAAATTATTTCCGCGCGCTCAAGCGCAGCATGCCAATGGAAAGCCTGCACGCGAGAGAAGGCATTCGAGCTCTATCTGCTAGAAGGAATGCCAGCTGACTGAGGAGGCAACCAAGATTTTTTTTTTTTTTTTTTTGCGCGATTCCGCAGCCCGCAAACTTTTGTTTATGACTTGCATTTTCCCCAGCTTGACCAATTGACTGTCAAAATACGCCTTGGAAAGCGAGAGATATGACTCGGTGCTTTTAAATGGAGAGCTGAAGTCGCGGCAGTCTTGCATCTGTACATGCGAATGCGCTGTTTATTGTATTAAATTAACGTGTTAAATAAGCGAACTCATCGCGCGTCTTCCTGCACGAAGTATGAAGCTGCTTACCTGAGTCGACAGCCACGGACAGACATTTTTCAGCAACTTTCTGAGCCATCAGTAAATAATTGAATGCCATGTTTGTATTCATGGCGAAATTACCAGCATAACACATTCACAATACCTACAATTTATTTACGATAGCAAACACACAGCGCTTAATTGTGCACTCGCAGTACTCCTTCAAACGCGGAGAACTTTTCGGCTCAGTGGCTTACTCATTAGTTTCTTGCGGTAAGCCGCTGTGTCCGTAACGACTGCGCCAATATTTGAGAGTAGGGGGTTTATAAATTTGCTTGCAATTCATGAAGAAATCGCTGATGCATGCTTTTCGTTTGCCTGGCAAGCAAAAAGAGGGCAGCTCTCTAAGTGAGGACAAATTAAAGCTCCACTGCTCCAGTTTCCTCCTCTGGAAATGCGTGAAAACTTAGACCAAGCTTTTTCTTGGTGCTCGACTTGCAGCACGGCACGCAGCAGTACGGCATGTTTTTGAAAAATACAGTAATTTACACGCAGAATTTCAGGCGAGATTATAAAAACAAATCAGTTGCCTCAATTCAATGTGGTACAACAATGCGAAATGCATATGAAAGCATATATGCTAGTTACACAGGGCCTTCAGCAGCAACATTTCCCAGTAACATATAGCAGTTCGAGGCTTGAAGGAAAAGCCGCTTCAGCACCACTGATGTATCGTGGGAACTTCACAATGTAAATGCGACGCGCATGCAAAGGCCCCGAATAATTAATTCGGCCGGTACATCAGGCTGGAGAAAATGTACTGCAAAATTATTATTACCACCGTGATTTCTGTATATGAAGACTTCTGTGAACACAGCTCTCGACCCGAGAACGTAGCCATACAGTGACCGCGATGATGACGTTTCTTTTTGAAGGGAACAGCGAGCGCAAGAAAATAATGACGAGCGTGGTCAGGGGAAGCGCTTCGGCACAGCGGCAACTCACTCGCCAGAATACGTCTCAAGGCGCATGCAATGCGCCGCACAAAGTCGCGTAAACACCCTGCCTATGCGTTAGCTGCATCTCTATCGTATTATGCTACAAGGAAACACCGTCGCTGTGTAAAGCCTGCTTAAGAATCTATCACCACGTGCCTTGATTCTCGTACAGTTTCTTGCAACGTTCAGCCCACTTTGGGCCAACAATCAACCTATCTTCACCACGTGCACGATGTCAAATGCGCATCTCTCCAAGCATCTCCACGGCCGCGACGCCGTCAGCAGAAGGGTGGCAGAGGCTGGAGAAAAGCTTGTTTGGAGAGCAACTAATTGTTGCAGGTTGTCTGAATGATGGGCATGTCATACGAGTGATTGCGGAGACCGCTGAGACACTGGAGCTGGAACAGGAGAAATAAGACCGCAATGCTGCGACCGTTGCCAGGTGTCGGCCGGCACGGCGCAAGCGTCCTGTGCACGCGAAATTCTGCATGACAACGGCGTCAGGCCGCAGCCGGCGGGCTGCAGCGCTGTGTCGGTCGGCGAGACATCGCGATGGTGCACGGGCGGCGCGTGTTGCTCGCGCTGCTATTGTGCGGCCTGCTCTGCACGCTGCTTGTGCCGTTTACTTTGGTGCTACGTTCGCCGACGGGCTGCAGCTCTGGTGATGACGACGACGACGACTATGAGCGCGCGAGCGCGGGGGACCACCGGTTAGCAGTGATCATTCCGTTTCGCGATCGCTTCGACGAACTGCTCCGGCTAGCGCCTCACTTGCACCGCTTTCTGGTCAAACAGGGGATTCGGCACAGGCTGGTTGTAGTGAACCAGGTACGTAGTTTCATGCTGCTTGAGTCTCTGAAGTCAGCGCGCGGTGGTTTCACTGTGATGGGGAATTTTGCTGTCGCCTCACGCATGCTCATGTGCATCTCTCTTGCATACTTTTACATCTCAATAATGGCTACGTTTAAATTAAAACTAAGCGCACTCCGACAGTAACATATCCCAGCGACACTGCCGCTCGCTTCGCAAAGCTTGAAACTGTGTCTGTGACGTCATTTGTTTCTGCGACCATTCAGTCCGAACTTTAGCGCTTCTGTTGTTTTAGTATTACTGCCGTAAGAAATGTCGCGCGCTGAACAGTGCAGAAGTGCACAGATGGTTGTGTCATTACATTTCCTTAATTTGTCACACGGAGTAGTTGTCGTGTGAAGTGTTTGCCGAAAACATGCCCTAGAAACACTCGGTACAGAACCCGCGAGTACAATCAGAATATTGGCAGTGGTTTGTTGCTGATGATTGTGATAAGATATATATTAGCTAATGATTAACTCACCGGTTGAAGTAAGACTCCTATACTCAATGACAACCTAAGAATGCAGTGGCAAATACACTGCTGTCCAAATAGCCATTTGTGTTTACCAATTTTCATTACGACACGGTGGAGGCAAACTACTTCCAATATCGGCGTCCCTCGAGAACAATGTTTTCAAGAGTGGAAGCGTGAAGGACAAGTACAGCAGGGCTTTGTGGGTGTAGCTTCTACTGAACTGTTGTGTTGTCACCGAGTGTAGACAGGGACACGTCTTGCTACATTTTGAAAGAAACATTGTCAGCTGAGCTGTACTGTAGCTTTGTCTTGTTTAATTTTGCAGATCGACACGCTGCGGTTCAATCGAGGCTCGCTTATCAACGCTGGCTTCTTGGAGAGCGAGGCATACTGCGACTATGTTGCCATGCACGACGTTGACCTCCTGCCACTGAACCCCCAGCTGAGCTATGCATTCCCTCCCAATGGCGGTCCGCACCACCTCGCTGCACCAGGCCTGCATCCGCGGTACCACTACCCAACTTTTGTTGGAGGTATCCTTCTGTTGAGCACAGCCCGCTTCCGCCAGTTGAACGGCATCTCGAACCGCTACTGGGGTTGGGGCCTTGAGGATGATGAATTCTATGCACGTATCCGTGAGGCTGGCTTCAACGTTACGCGACCTGTTGGCATTACAACAGGAAAAAAGGACACATTTCGGCACCTGCACGACCGCCGGCGCCGGCCGAGGGACACGGCGCGGACGGCACAGCAGAGGCGTGAGAATCGTCGTAGGGACCGCCGAACTGGGCTGGGTGACATAAGGTATCAGGTCAAGGCAAGACACAAGCTGAAAATTGATGGGGCACCCGTGGATGTGCTTGATGTTAGACTGTTATGCAATCGTACTGACACGCCGTGGTGTGAACTACCCGTAACTTGAGTTACATGGCCGCTTTGTTTGATGTCCACTGGACCCTTGTATGCTTGCATCAAACAGTGCTGTAGTTGCCTCCCCCCCCCTTTTTGTTTTTTTGGTAGGTGTTTATGTCGTCATCCGTCACATGTGGGAGAAGTGGAGTATCCGTGTTAATTGCTGCAATCTGGCAGGCCAGCTTTCCCACTTGTTACTTTGTGCTCACATTGTCGCGGCACTGTGTATAACAAAATGCCAACTAGCTCCCATGTGTAGATAATTTTGCAATTCTTCAGGGTGTTGTATTTTTGTTAACAGGTTGCATGTTTAAGTGCCATAACTGCCTGTTTAAGGGCAACCTTCAGTGTCATAAATGTAATTATGACGAAGGAAAGCTGAAACTTTGGATACTGTCAGACATATGATGGTATTCAGAGCTTTGCCATTATACACATTAGTCTTTGACTAACAGTTGCACTCTAACTTCGGAACATGCTTTTGCAGGCCACATACCGTTGAACATTGTGAACAGGTTCTGTGAAATCAATTGTTTTAAAGTGCTTTAGTTGTTGCATGTGGGATTATAACCAGCTCTGTTAATTTTGAAAGTGAGCTGGTTTGAAAGCACAACATGGAATAACACCGACAGACACCTTTGTGTCTGTCTATTACTTGTGTTATGCTTTCGAGTCAGTGTGAACTTAGAATGAACATGAACCAGCTAGCCCCATTAATTGTTCAGCTCTGTTAACTTGTGGCACCTGTGACCATAATTGCCTAGTTAATCACTGTAGTATATGTTAAGTGCTTGTAATTTTTTTAATGAATATTTCTATTTTATTTGATTAGATTCATTCTGGCTTTTTTTTTTTTTACTTTGCCTGCTTTTGAGCTTGCAATGTTTTAACAGCTGTAAAAAAAAAAAAAAATTTCCTTTGCGATGTGAGAAAGTGCACTCTACACATGCACCATGCTTGTTTCCCATGGCAACATGACTCTGACTTACTGCTTAGGATTCAAACAGCAAATTGGAATTGCTAACAAATTACCTTGTTGTCAAGAGCAGAAAGCAGTCTCATTAGGTGCAGAAGTCGATGACAGATACAGATCTTGAGTTGGTTGATATTTGATATGTACATGGGGGGTAAAGGTCACGTTGGAAGATTCCATTGTTAAATTCTTCGCTCAAGCTGCTATCAAATCTATGAGAGCACCCATTAGCACGAACATTACGAATCTGTAGTGGTTTTGCCATCTGTTAGTTGCGTACTCGTGTGTTTCAGTTACAGACCTTGCAGTCGAGGGTAAAATTATTGTACACAGTGTATGCTACCAGTAGGCATAGAATTCTTTTACTTTTAGCACGGAACAGTAAGGTGACAGACGCTGCTCATCGTCACGATAAAATCTGAGTTGGCTGGTATGCATTTCTCATAAACCAAGAGTGTGTTAAGAGAAACAAACTCGTACGTCTAGCTTGTTTGCTGTTGAACCTGCTTATGCCAAATTTGTAAGGAATTAATCGACACGTTTTGCTTTTTCATTAGGTCAGTTTATGCAAAATACTCACAAAAAAGGACTGTAGAAATACATATGAGAAAGCTTTTTATATAAATTGTTATCCACATTCTAGTGCAGGTGGCCCAGTAAGTGCAAACACTTTTGCATCTTCAACCTTTGTTGTATCAAGATGTCAACAGGCACTGCATCCTTACTTGCATTTAATGCACAGCATGTTGTAATGTAATGCACAGCACAGTGCACAGCATGTTTTTTGCTTTGCTGAACGGGAAACATTTTCCTCTGTTTTTGTTCAAGGGGGGGGGGGGGGAAGAAAACTAGTCGCATTTCCCTTTTGACATTTTCAAGGCCACGAGTGACATGCATGGTTTATGGTTTGCTGAAAAGCTGGTCTACATTAGCGTTGACTGTGTCGAACGGTCATCGATGAATTGTGCAGGCGTCTGTGCAGTCTCGCTGCACATGTATATGTGTGCGTCTGTGGTTGTGTGCAATATTTGAATATGAAATGAGTGTGTGTGCCAATCTATGCTTGCTTACGGAAGTAGTTGTACACTCTGGACTTCTGATTCTTTGTCATATTCTGCAACTACACTGATGTACGTTCCCTCACCTTTTAAAATGACAGGCTAGCTGTGCACGTTGACGAATGCCATCCTCTCTTGCAGTGGCATGTTTGTGTTTCACAAGTTCTTGCATTTCTAGTATGCAAAGCATGCATTGTGTTCATGTAGGAGAGGTCCAGCACAGATATGTGCATCTCTCGTTCTTGTAATGCATGAGAGAAATGCACGTGCCTCAATGATGCAACTTTTTGAGTATTAATTTCTGCAATACAGTCCATTTTTCTCAGTTCCTGTGACATCCATTTCTTTTTGTGTTACAGGAACAGTCACTCACTTTTGCTAAGCACTGTCCACAGCTGTCCATATTTTGCAGACTGTGCTCACTTTGGTGCCTTCAGCAAGTTCGCTGGTTCATTTGGTATTATTTCTTTGCAGTACCATTGCTACAATGAAAACAACAGAAGTGTGTTTCAGTTATCCATATACGTTAGTACTGAAGCACTTCAAAAACTGCGGGTGAGCTTATGGAGTACCGACATGAAATTCTCGACCTGTCATATTACAGCGAAGCTTTCTATGGCTAGGCTATGGCGTCTGCGCAGACAATTATCATCATCAGCAATGGCTCGAGCGTCGTCTTCTTCCACAGCTAGCTCCATACCGCTCATCATTCCAGTGTAGAATTTCATCGCTCTTCTGTCGTCGTAATGGGGAGGCCATGTTTACAGGTGTATGAGCCATTCATTGTCTTACATGACGGACAGATTTAATAACAGAGGTGATTTGCAAATGTGTGTGCGTACCGTACCTATCGTCACAATGACCACCGATCAGGATAATAAATGTGTTCGTACCCTTGTTCAAAATTCTGTGTCACCTCTGTGTCGTGCTATAAACAGTGTCACTGGTCATCCACCTTCACAGAGTGGAATGGCTCATGAATTTTTAAATTTCTTTTATGAGCAACATCATCAAACCAATGTAGGGTTGCTAACTGTCCAGAAGTTGGCGCAACAACCCCGGCTTTTGAGTAAAAGCCCCAAGTCCCGACCTGACCCCGTTGGGACGGCCAAATGCCCAGACTTTTTTTTTTTTTTTTCTACTGACTAAATTTTACTGAATAAACCAAATTTCATTTTTAATGCCCGCCAGCTCAGTTGCATGCTCTTGTCTGTTACATTGTCATAAACATAAAGGCGGTTTTGTTTTTGTTGTGCTTCTAGTTCTGTTGTAGGCCCTAACCATTCACAGTACCTCTATCTGTATTGGTAGCTGTGTTAACCCGGCAACTATACTGCATCTTTGTTGATGTAAATTGTGACAATAGAAAAAAAAACAAAATTATGCAACTTTGTTGCACATACAACCTGGTGGCTTTTGGCACTGTCTGGTACCCCTCCCCCGTCTTGACTTCATCCACTCAAGAGTTGGCAATCCTACACTGCAAATTTTACTCGGTGTCATGATGTGCTGGTAATGTTGACGAGGACTTCATACTTGTTAAGCATCATCCTGTTTCATGCTAGAAGCATGTGGTAATATTTTTACAACTCCAAAAATAAGTGTCGGCTCTCCTTTAAGAATGGTTTGATGTGCTTTATAATCCGATGATCTCTCTCATATCTCACTGTACTGTTACAACTCATCTCTAGAGCTGTGTTGCTGCTTCACCATGCTGCTGGTACTGCAATGTTTAGTGTAACTCGCATTAAAGTTTTTAGCAGGCATTGCACCAATTGCCTCTCCCACAGAAGCATGCATTAGCCTTGCACTTGATTTTTTTTTATTTAGCACGACAGTAATCATTGTGATTCTTGTGGGAATTTTTCCTTTCTGCAGCCTTGTGCACACGGTGCTTTTCTATCATTGACAATTATGTGCATATAGCACTACAGAAAAAAAAAAAAAATCCCGACAATATGGAGGTTCACAAGTAAATGGAGACTAAGTAATTATTCAAACAAGAGATGACCATAATCAATTGTAGCTTAAAAAGACAGCACACAAGCAAAAGAATGGAGACACACATGTGCACTACAAATTGGATGAATTGGTGAAGGCAGTAATATAATATTTAATAGTTCATATTTAACTGTAGCACAAACAGAAGAATGGTAACAAAGTGCTCTTGTTTGCCTCTGTTCTGCTTGTTCATTGTCTGATGGTGCTAGTTAAGTATAGTTAGCTTCTGCCTGCTTTCCCGATTTTCGAGTTTAGCAAACAGGGGATGTGTCTGGCTGGAGCCAAATGTTTGGAGAAGGGCACTTCACTTGGACGCTGACGAAAATAATTTCACTTTATCAAAAAAGCTTTGGCTTCGTCCAGCATAAGACATTCTTTCTCCGTCCACTATTGATTAAAAAAGGAATGCGTGGCTACACCTTGAAGAAAAGTGTACTGGAAAATGAGTTGTCATGACGTAGACGTGCTATTGTGAAAAGATAATATGCAAAATCTTTCAGCATTGCGTTAAAGAGGACATAGTGGTGTTGCTGGGAACCTCGATATGCAGTAGTCTGTTCTATGTAGGGGAAAACAAATTTCAACCTTGTATGGAATTTATCAATTCCTGCAATTCTTGTGTGTGTGTTTGTGTTCCATGTTAGTACGCCTCAGAAGGTGCAAAGTTAACTAGATGTGAGACAAACATAATTAAGAGGTGGTACTTGGATCTCTGTTTTGGCCATTTGAAGTACAGCGCTAGTTACATATGTACAAAGATAATTGGGTGTATTAGTAGTAATTGCACTATACATGTGCAGGAAGTGATGCATGGCTGTGTGAGATGTGTTTCTTGTAACTCGATCTCGTGCAGTGCATGGTTGGGTGGCTGTAGTTTCTCGGTAGGAAACTTTGTGCTTAAGGAGGTGTTTAACTAATGCTATTAACAAAACACACATGTAGTTGCAAAGCAACAAAACAGTGAAACAGTTTTGTCCTTGTTCTCTGTGCTGCTTTATAACTTTTTTATATATTGCAGCTTTTTAATCATGGTGTTGCAGTTATGTATTGTGTGCAAGCCATATTACGCTACGAGCAATGTATGCAGCCTCGCTAATTCTGTGCAGTACTGAAGGATTTGGTTTTCAGTGTGACAGGTTATGAGAAATGGGAGCCACCCAGCCGTGGAATACTTCGTTTTTATTACTCGTCAAATCATGGACGCTTTTCAGCTGGCGCAGTTCACCACACCACTGCACAATGTGTGCGAGCATTTTGTCCAAAAAGAAAACCACAGCCAAACTGCACTATATAGTCACCAGTGTTTTTCTCTTAAAAACTTAAAGAAGGGAAGAACACAAGTCACTACATGACACAAAGGTAGACAGAAACAGACTACACAGGCACTGTGTTGTCTGTTCCTCTTGGCATCATCTGCTCATCTCTACTCTTCAGCCCTGTCTAATATGCCGTTTGGTTTTCCGTCAAGCACCAACTAGTCAGTGCCCTCATTCAGCGAACAGTTGTTGCGCTCCCCGGTTGCTTTAGGTCACCTCTGCTTCATTCATGTGTTCTTTGCTTCAGAGATGTTTGGCTGTGGGAGTTTTGAAATCTGTGCACAGTGGTATAGGCCGATTAAATTCACCACTGTATAGAAATAGGCAGAACTATGGCGTGAGAAATTGCAAGTGGTTCATGCTCTTGCAGCACCCTCATGACTGCACAGAATTGGTGGGACCAAACTTTGTCATAGCACAATGATGTTTTCTAGGCTTTTTTACATCGAATGTGTGGCACTTGGTAGGATTTATGTGAGATAATTTGCCTCTTTTGTACGTGTCTGTGACAAATGTGGTGCGAGTACAGTCTCGGTAGCACTATATTATTAAGCTGATTGTATAGGGTCACGCTGTTAAGTCACTGAAAGCGCAGAATTTATTTTCTGCACTCCTGATGTAATTGCAGTGCCATGTTATTGTTTTCCCAAGCATTTGCAAGGTGGTCTAGTGACAAGACTGTATAAATGTGCCATAAAATATACGTATCAGTTGGTTCTGTGTGACTGCTTACTGTCTGAGTGCGCACGCATCGGTCATTGAATGCTTTTTCTCATTCCAGCTGAAGGGAGATGCCACCCACAGTTTCGACTTTTGTGGCCCAAAAGGCAGGTCTCCTTACGTTGGATACGTTTTCTTCACTGCTTCAGGGAGTGTAGGACTTACATCCTCCATACAGGCATCGCACAGGATCGTTGTACTACAGTGAAACCTCGTTATAGTGAGGTTGCATCCAACACAAATGCCTCCGATGTATCTAATATTCATTGTAAGCATGTATTCGTTACACATTGATATCAGCGATATGCATTTTAGATTTACTCTGTTGTACTGATTTGTTATATTCATGTCCGTTATATCGAGGTATAACTGTAATAAGCTTTTACCGATGCCTGTATGATGAAATATCTTGCACAAAAGCATCTCCTCATTGGCCAGTGTTTGGGCATGTGACATTCATGACAGCAGTTGGCTAAGGTGATTGCAGCAGCAATGGCCAGTCGACAACAATACGCAAGAAGACTTTTGTGCATGCACGCCCAGTTTTGCTTGAGTTAATGCCTCTCTTGCATGCAATGCTGTGAGGGGCCGACTGTGCAAGCTCTTTGTAGCAAACGACAGGTGCTTGATTGGCAGTACAGAAACTGAATTTTTTTTTTCCAGAGCTTTGAATTGGAACAATCAATCTAGGTAGCTAACGAGTTCCACGTTTTGAAGCTACATTTCTGTTGCTGTCTCCGTGTCTTGTGTATTTGCATACAATGGCCATTTTGAATTCCTTTCATTATGTTTTCTAGTCAGCAAAGAGCATATGCTTCTGGTGCTACCGTGAAGTAGTAGAGTGGTGGAGGTCACAGGGATAGCAAGAAGAAGGATAGGCTTCACATGCCCATGAGCATTTACCATAAAGGCTTAACTGCTTACACGGACAGAAATGCACATCGCTGTGCCATTTCCTTCGATTTGCGCAATGTGTGCAAGTGGCCTCACTGAACTTCATAATTAGCAGGCAACACTGCAAGTAGTCCAGGCACAGAAGCGTGTCACTCTGCATATTTTGTAGTGAACTTGCCTTTGAACCATATAATGTATGGTGTGTCATGCACTATGTTTTAGTCATGACTACAGGTGGTGTGCTGTTAGAGCTGTGCACTCAGCACAGTTGGGCAAACGTGTCGCTCCGCTTATAGCTCTGCGGTTATGGTTCAGACCTATGGGGTCTTCTATTGTATAACCCATCGTATATTGTTACTAATGGATGAAGCCAACGTAATGCCAAATTACCTAACACATTCCTGTTTCTTGCTGTCATGTGAAGCATGCTACTTTTTTATCAGGCATGCTGGTAGCACGAGAATGTTGCTTTAGTATCCACAGCATTGCTTGCTATTTACGAAATGAAGTGCAATACAACGGGAAGTCAGGTGGCACTCTACATGGCACTTTATGCTGCTAAAAGTACAGCCAAGTCTACACTTTGCAAGCCTGGATGGTTGAATTTGATTCACAATTACAAATAAAGGTGCAGTTCCGCCCGAAAGGCGCAGCATCGATTGTGATGGCAAATTAGCAGACAGCTATACGAAGTAAGGATAGTAGTTTTATCAGCCATGTAAACTTGTAAAAGTAGGATTACTAACTAAATTAACATGCATAGTGTCACGTGCGCCAGCAAACATGAACACATCTCACTCGATGACCGCAGAAAGTCGCTGTCAATATGCTGGAGTGAAGAAACGCGGCAGTAGCAGCAGCAGCGAGCAAATTGAACCTTGTGCTGCCTCTCGCATCAATGCGAACTAAGCCGGGAAAACACAGCGCCCGGCAGACTCTGTCTCGGTCGCAGATGGCTTTCAAGATAGGGCCATCCGTGCACGGCATTCGCCGGAGTAGAATGCGCACCCCCTTCCCCCCGAAGCCTTGTGCACTTCGTCCCCGCTTTCCTCCCTTGCGCGCGCCAGATACCCTCGCACGCTTTCACTCGCACATACAGCATAAGGTGTGCGGCGACGATGTTATCGCCCTTGGGCTTTACACGGAAATGCACCTGGAATGTCCATATAATTGCTCTCGCAATAAAAACCGGAAAACAAACAGGAAGATATTTAGATGCCGACACATAGGCACTCTTATATTGAGCAATTTTGGCTAATGAAAAGTACTGGAAACTTTCTAGGCTGGGTCTTTTGTTTTATTTAGAATGGAATACAGGTATGTAATTTGCGATGAACAATTCATTATCCACAAGTGGATGCTGTCAAGATCCACGACGTTACTGCGAGCTAATGCGGGTTACTTTAGGATGGCATTTCTTCCAGTGTTACACTTTCGCATCCTTTCTGGCTTACTGAGCCTTCTCTAATGGTAATAGTAGCCATTTTCCTAGTGCAGAAGTGCAATTTACTAATACAGTAGAACCTCATCATAATGAAGTCACATCCGACACAAAAGTATCTTCGTTATATCCGGTGTTCATGATAAGCATTCATTCATTATAAGCTGATATCGGCAAGTAACATGTTAGATTCGCGTTTCTAATGTCACTTCTAAGGCAGCACTGGTGACTTGGTTTCCACCTCCCACACTTTGTCGCTGTCCTGATAGCCTTTCATCATAGCGAACAGCGGGCCAGCTTGAAAACGACATAACATGGCTATACACATACAAACACATTTTACTGCAGTGACAATGACGCGGCAGAGATGGCTGCTTCAAAAAAATTCTTTATTTGTGCTTCCAGCCAGCTGCTGACAAAAAAAAAAAGAAGGCATGTTCTTCCATCATCTCATAGTTTCAAGAAAGTCGTTTAGCTCACAACAACAACATTTTGAAGCAACAACTACGACTGTACTACAAACATGCGCCTCTACACTATACATGCTGCTAGCTGCACGGTGCTTTTGAGTGCTTGAAAGGCCACTGCACATAACAAGGCTCACATGTTGTACAGGCCCGACTTGTTGGGGCAGAGAATTTGTATCTACCATTGGTTGTGCAGCTTTGAAACACAGTTGCAATACTAGTGCTCTAAGAGCTAAATACAGGCATGTGGAAGTTCAGCTGTTTTGACTTAAAGGATTACTGACATGAAAATTAATTTTTCATGTTAGTAACCTTATGAAAAATTGTTAAGTGCCAGAGCTCCCTAGCTAATTTACTATAATAATCTTTCTATGAACAAGTTTCAGGTTTTAGTACTCAGTTAATGGATGTGTCATGACGTCACAATAAACAATGACGTCCAGCGATTGCTCCAGGTGCCACACACAAGCATGGCTAGAAGAAACCCAGGCATTACTCTTGTTAGTCATTTTTTCACAAGCAACGTCATTGGACTTAGACTTATTGACGCGCTACGTCAGCGAATTTTGCCCCGTGTCGTGAAGCTACGCTAATGTTGATTACACCAGGCATGCCATTTCGAGACCAACACCTGGTATCAAATTAATATGTAAAGTTTCCCAACCTTCACACTTGCTAAGTGTCATTCCTTTACATGGAAGAAACATGTGGTAGAGACTCCTTTAAATAAAAGTACATTGAATGCTGCCTTCCTCGAGGAGAAGGCTGCAACAGGCAGATAGGTCAGGGCTGCAGACTCTGTAGCAATTGTTTTCTTTATCCCTTTAGTTTGGGGGTGTGAACAAAAGTAGTTGTTAGTGAGGTGTGGGTATAGCCTTACGACAGTGTTCTGCCATCTCTCTCCGTCCCTTGGCTTCTTTTCTGGTTGATGTTGGCTTCATAGCAGCTAGCTGCAAGGCCATCTCTGCCAAAGTTGTTCAAGAATATTCTATTTAAAAATGTTCAATCAGGAATCGTTCACTTATTCGGTGCCCTAAAGTCTACCAATGTGCCTCGCACTATTCTGGATTACACATATTTTACATTGACACCCATGTGTTAATAATAACAAAATTGTTCATATCATGAAACGAGCACATGACGCTAGAGGAGAGTGCAAAACGCTGCCAAGAAGCAACGACACATTTTCCTCATAGTTTCCAGATACTACGAGGCATATCTGTGCCAGATCTAGTGGGCTGAGGCCACCGACTGCACCTATACCTGCGTGCATGCCTATTCTTCTGTCCTTTTTTATTAGCTTGTACGCTGCTCAATTAATCTCATTGCCGGGATTGGACATTTATTGTGACTGATAACCACAAGAAATAAAAGGATAGAATGAAAAGGAATCCTCACAAAGTGCAGCCCTCCATGACTTGCAAGGAAAATCGGAAACCACTCTACAGTGCTTGAAGGCAGCACTGTAGGACTTACAACGGTTCTTGTTGCAATAGATGAGTGAAAGAACTGAGGATAGCATAAGCTCCGTGTTCTTGTCTTCGTTACTCTTAAGGTCACGGATGCATTCCGACTCGTAATTCTCGTCACCGCTAGATCCATGGTAGCATCCTGTCCAATCAGGATGGAAAAAGTAAGCGGATGTTGTGCCTCTCTGCACCATGCTTTTGTACTTCAGATTGCTTTCACTGATTTCACTCATCTGCATGTACTGAAAGATGTTTGGCAGTGCTAGCCTTTTGTATTTTCTCAAGTCTTTTTCTGCAATGGCTTTCTCTAGTCTTGAACCAATACATTCAGTTCAAGTTCCTTTTGCTGTATTGCCTTTGGAGATACCTTCTGTGGCTAGCAGGGAAGCCATACAATCATTTGGTAATGCAAGATGAAAGGCAAAAGAGAAACACATTACGCAAGAACTGCAACATAACGTACCTCTTGGCCTCACTTATAGATTTCTTACAGCATGTTGGGCATTGTACCCAGCAACTTTGCGTCAAGAAGTTTAACCAGACATGAAAGATGTCTGCTTTAAGTTCAGCAATCATATGTATACATTGTTCACATGTTCGCAGCACCTGCATCCAACAAGATATCCTAATACTGCCAAGTAATGGCCTCTGAATCAGAAAGCCAGGTTATAATGAACCATCCTAGGCTAAGTTCACTTTACTATATTTTCTTGAACTTAAACTTCTAAGAAAGCTTCTGTTCTTGGGACAGGAAAGCTTCAAATAAAAATATTATGTATGAATAAATGGATGTAGACACCAGGCATAAAAATGAGTTACTAGAAATAAAGAATGCAGTGATGGTGGACAGTAATTTACCTAGGAGACCATAATTTTTTTCTCAATTCTGGCATGACTTTGGGCTGTCTTATTTCATTTACAACACAAAATAGCTGGACTCTTAGTGAGTCTAGGCACCCTTGCTCACATTGAAAAAATTGTGCATGACAGAAAGATCTATTTACCTTTTAGAAAATATGGCATGCCCACTTTCACTCTGACACTTTTTCGGTAAAGTTCAGTGAACAGAGATGTAATCAAGGAGCACAAATCACTGCTGTCCATTGCACTGTTTGACGTGCATGATGTTCTGCATTTGTGCATCTGTTGTTCTTGCATTGCTTTAGCTGCCTTTGAACCTGTATTAACTGATTTGTGAACATTTTGAATTTACCTCATGCTGGTGTACATATGAACTTGCTATTACTTTTCGATAGGACTGCCTACTTATGATGGCTACTCAACTCGGCATCAACTTTTGCTTCAGAAATTGAACAATATTTTAAAAGGCCTCTTATGGTCTGTTTTTATCAGTATGTGTAAGCTCTGGCATTAAACTATTTGGCTGACTGGTTGAGGAAACTGCAGCCCATATTGAAACTGCGAGAGACAGGGCCTGCTTCATCAGTGAATTTTTGTGGCTCTTGTCTAAGAAAGCATGTAGCTTGTACAGTTCAGTGTGTGATATGAGGTGAAATGTGCAAAGGCTTTCATGCTTATGGTGTAAGCTGCCTGCATCAAATGAAGCCGCATCGCATGTGCTGTAAAGTGCAGGTGCGTGCAAAAGACTGCTAAGTATCCCATGACATATATTTGATCATATGAACAAGCTGTAAGAGACCTTCAGATCTGCTTGTTGCCCACTGCTTTAGACTGAGGCGATTCTAGAATAGCTTGCAGCTTTTCTTGCCTTACAAGTAAACTCAAACTGCATTAAAAGGCACCAGGATGCTAAGTTCTCTCTCAGTGTTTACCAAAAAGCTTTTTGTGAAACACAAGCTGAGATGTAGCTCAGATGTGCTAAAATGAAGTTATGAATTGCCCACTTATGAAAATTCATGCTTTGTTGTACTTGTTTATAGGGATAAGTCAAACAGTGTTCTCTGCTATAACTAAGCAGCTTGACTGCATTGTATGAGCCTGACGTGCCACAAAAGTGTAGATAAAAAACTATTTTGAAGACCATGAGACTCTGTATTGCCAAATTGTAGATTTTGAGGGGTACGTACGAGCCGAGCTTGTCAGATTAGAGGGCACAGATGAAGATAAGGCATGCACAAATAAGTTTTACATAATATGCAATATTTTTAGTATCTGTATGAAGCTTCTCCGCAGTACATGAGAGGCAGAACACCATTTAAAGTTGTGATGAAAGTGCTAAGGCATTCCTTTCTCGATAGCTTTGTGCACTGCAGCAAAGCTTGCTAGCAGTGTATTGAATATTACTCTAGTGACTGGCCTAGCAACTTTAAGTCCCATTTGACAGTGACCTCTAAAGCTGCAACCATATGGAGTGTATTTCTGGCAGTAGCGCACCCAGGATCTCTGCCAGGGGGGGGGGGGGGGGGCATTGACAGTTTGCCAATACCATCTAAACAGCACTAATTTCAATTTCTTCACGGGAAATTGTCAAAAAATGTGCTTTTTGCGAGTGTGCAGATGATTGCGTGTCTTACATCTTAGTTGCAGTACTCAAATGCGCAAGGAAAGAAAAGGGGTTAAACAAAAGGGGGGGTCAGGTTGGCCTCAGGGGGGGGGTTACACCCCCCCCCCCCCTCGTCGGTGCGCCACTGATTTCTGGTGTATTTTCAGCTTGGCACTGTTGGCATGTTTGTTTTGTACCATGTGGTAATCGATCGAAGCAGATACCCATAATATGCATTTTGGAAAGGATAGCATTGGAAAACATGCTAATGTTTTAAACTGCGCATTTAATGCTTCTAAAGTGTATTTTGTGCTCATTGGGTGTTTTCTGATCCATTGTGTTATAACTGCCATCAGCAGGTACTGTTGAAAGTTTCATAAGCACCTTGAAGATAGCCAATATCGAAAATTTTCGTACCAAATCAAACATGCACACAGAAATACAGCAATGAGGCACTTTAAGAGCTAAGAGCAGCGACACATTTTTTCAAGTGAATGGGCAGATTAATGATTTTTTTCGTTTCCAGCATCACAGGAGGCTCTCTCCAACGTGGGCGGAAAGGCAGTCCATATATCAGCTCACGCAAGGCCTTAAACGTTAAAAAATTCATGCCACACGCAGCAAGCTGTAGCTACAATACCGCTACATTTGCTACGTTCCATGTGGCTAGTGTCCCCAAAAAATCTCAAAACGCAAAGCACCCTACATCTGCAGCAAAAACAAGGTGACAAGCCATTCACTCTAAGGTGCACACCGCCGGTATACAGGGTACTTCAATGCATTCTGCATGCTCAAAGACAACATCTAGATACGATGATTCAACACGCACACACACAGGCACACCGTGCCATAGCACATTGCTCTTGCATCAGTCTCGATCTGGTGTGGTCCCCCTTGCACTTTCCAAGACAACAACTCTTTAACAATTCTTTTGCTGTACGCAACACTTTCACACTTTTCCCTGCTGTCTTTTAAGGCATTTTGAAACACAGAGCTGCACCAACGTTATGCCTAGCTGTTGTGGCATAGAGCACAAGTCAACGCGACTACAGTAATTATCTCAAGTAACTGCAAACATATATCATCTGAAAAGGAGGAGTGGGCAATCTCTCAGTGCAAAAGCAGCAAGTGTTCATAAACTGCAGCAGGTTGCAAAGGTAAGCTAGTTGTCAAGGTGAGCAATTGTCATGACAAAAAAAAGAAAGAAAAGTAAGGCTCGATAAATGAGACAAGGAAGTAGACATGGACGTAGTGCTGACTACCAACTGCCAAGTATATTCCACAGAAGGCAGTTATATACACAAGGAATGCAACAAAATAGACACACGTGCGAGGCCCTAAAAACAATAAAAATAGGGAGAAACCATAATCTGAAAATGCCACATGTTTAAGCAAAGGTACAAAATTTCTTTGTCATACAGCACAAGTGAAGGTGAGTTGACGGTCTCTTCCCTTTCTTGCTGTTTTAGGGCCTTGGGCTTTTGTTTGTTTGGTAGCTTTTCGTCCATGTAGACTGCCTTCGGCACAATAAACACGACAGTTGACTGTCGGCGCTGTGTCTGCTTCCTTGTCCCATCCATTTTTTTGCTGTTCTTTTATGATGTTCATGGGCAGCTTCAAATTATTGATAGTGACCAGTTTTCCCTAACCAAATGCTTAGCTTTTGAAAAGAGCACAGACCAATAAACAATCAAATGCTGCCCACAGTTAATGCACGGGTAAGTCATAGCTTTGCGCAGTCTGCAGAGTTTTTGCGGGGTGGGCAATTTCTCAATGTATTTTACGAAATTGATACATGCTTGTGCAAGCAAATGGCAGTGCACAGTGTCTCGGTGATGGGCCATGAGTCGACATATATTATAGTTCTACTTTTGCAAGACAAGTAGAAAGCAAATGTCGTGATTCTATCATCATGACACATAGGCCCAGGCAACATATGCAAACAGGAAGCTTTAGACTGAGATGGATGGGGTATGCAGTGACTACCGTATTGTAAGGCCAGCTTTGTAAAATTATATCTGTTATCCTGATCCACTTGTCACCAGCAAACTAGAAATAAGTGAACTCTTTACTGCTAACACTTCTGGGCATGCAAGTACTGCACCGCTGTGCACATTTCACTGATTTCAAGCTGGAATCTTGCGAGTCAGCAAGACGTTTAAGGCGTTTTCCTGCTTCACTCGCAAAGTATACTTTGTTCACACAACATTGCCGCAGCTCTGTGTCTTTTATTTCTCAGTGTCAGACAGCACTTCCTATAAAAACTAGCACATCAATATAACCACAACTCTCTAGATCCATCTCTTCAACAACTACAAACCTGACCACAACCCGGTTCCATGCACTTCTGCCATGTGCTCATGGCACAAGAACAGAAACAGGGCCTGCATTGTGCCATATGCTCTACATTACTGCAACTCTCCAGCTGAGGGCCACAGGACTGTCGAACGACTGCTTACAAGGCCACTGTGAAGGCAAAAATCTCTATATGTCATGCCCGTTCAGCACACCCGCCAGGCAATCAAAACTAGATGAAATGGCAACCATGTGACAGAAAGCTACAAGCCACTTGCTAAGTTATCTAAGCTCAGTTATAGGCCACAAGGCTGCCGCAATAGCTGCATGGTCAAGGTGCTCGAGGAGGGTAGGGTCTTATAAAACTGACCAAAAGTCGTAAAAGCATTCTAAAATTGCCTATATGTGGGCAACTACTTGCGTCAATATTTTAGCACCATGCGCACACTGCAGTGTAACAGCAGGCATCTCGATGCCTAAGCTTGCCGCAGTACATACAGAGTGCAAGCCAACAAAAATGAAGTTCACTGTTTTTTTTTTTCAAGGTGCAGTGTGTGTTAGTTATGAAGCTCGTTGTGAAGACGTGTCAGTTGTGCCAACATCTCCAGCGTGCACAGCAACAGGCCTCTTCACAGATTCAACAGGGCCACATACAAAACTACCATCTCTCAGCTACAGTGGGCAGGCATACTTCATATAAATCGTCCTGGCCCAGTCTCCGGAAATTGCACCCGGTGCACTACCAGGTCTGCATAATGTAACAGACCAACAGCGTTATATGGGTGTCGAAACTGTTGTTAAAACAAACACCGGTGTGGCAAGCACCCAAGGCAACACTGATGCCGGAAGTTTCACTGGTGTCTTGATTGCTTTCATCGTCACAGGTACACGTCGTGGATGCCTTTCACGTGGATGGGTCGCCGGCTTCCAACAGTTGGCCAAAGATGACGACGAACATGGCCGGACGACAATGTCTGAGAATGTTGACCTGATGGAGACAGGTAAATGGTCCTAAGGATACACAGTAGGCACTGCTAAAATCTGTGGCTGCATTTTGCCAGCTGAGTACGTCTAGACTTGGTGTCATCATTATTACCAGCATATTTTAAAATTCACTGTAGGATGTATACTCTCTCATAGATCCCCAAGTGACTCTGTCCTCTGTCAGCCAAACTCTTCCTAAGCCTGTGAAATTCCTAAACTCATCACTTGATCTAATCCTCTGCTGTCCTTGACTATGTGTTTTCCTTCGCTTAGAAACAATTCTTTTACTCTAATTATGCGAGACAGTCATCTGTTCTACACACTATAGGACCTCTCCCTTTTCCCCTTAATCTCAACTAGGATCAGCACTGCCATCTTTCTCTCCTTTGCATTACACTCACAATTTTCCAATTCAGTGCTGATTGCATGGTCCCTAGCTTCAATTCAAGTTTCTTTGTTGTTCTTGAAGCTTCAGCCTGATATATTCATGCTGGCTGAACAGAAATTATATACCTTTAAACTAAGTAGCGTTTTTTTGAGGCAAACATGAAGAGATTTTAAATATCCAATTGTCTTACCACTTATCTTAAATAGACACTAAACACGAGTGCTACGACTCGCAGCACTTGTTCTATGGCAAGAGGTGACTTAGTTTCAGAGTAAATTGCAGGCCTGCTGTTACGGCATGCTCACCTAGCAGAGCGGCAGAAAAGCCTGGAGCAGGTCGTGTGGCAGGTCGTAGTAGACGAGCGACGGGCTGAAGGCTGAGCGTAGAGCTGCGAGATCTGGCAGTGCGGCTGCCCAGGGCTCACCGCGGCGGGCAAACACAGTCAATGAAGAACGTGGCACTTGTGCCAGCAGCCGCTGTAAGTCGCCCAGCGAACGACGTGCCAGAGGCAGCCACACAGGAAAGCTCACAGGCTGACCCAGGTTGTACTCTCGAACCAGAGCACCCATGCTCTCGACCATCTCCCGCGTGTACCTGAATGAAGTGGAAGGCAATGTGTGTCACGATTATCACACATGTGACTTGTTTTACAACTCCTACAAAGGAAACATGAAAATTCTGGAGAAGTTTAGCAGTTTCACCCGAAGGGTGAAGCATTGTGCTAGAACTCCTTAGACAGTGTTCTAATTATACACATGGTTGCAACATGTTGGCACAATGCAGAACGCAAGGCAGCTGCTGCTGGGCAGAAGGAATAGTGCCCTGGAAGCTACCAGGAGTCTCACAATGCTGGCGTCATCAGTAGTGCGGCCAGTAGCGTTGTACCTGGATGTTGCAGGAGATGACAACGACAGGAAACCGTCTGCGTTAGTCAGCATCCTGTGAAATATTAGATAATGTTTACTGCTCAAACCAGAGCGTACACCGAGCAGCTTAGCGGGAATGCTAGTGTGCTTATAGTTTGCATGTGCACAATGCTCATGCCAGCAGGGGAAGGTAAAACGCTGCCCTTGCTCTGCCACTAAGGCGATTGAGCATAGCATTGACAGTGCATCTGCTTCGCCTTGTCGTTTTTACAGCCAAATGCATTCCGCGTCTCTAGCAACCTTCCACATGCGAGCTTTGCATGTGCCATCAAAGCAGGACAGCAAAACAATGCCGCCGCCGGTGGCATGAATGCACCTCAAATGTCCGTATAATTGGTTTTGCAATAAAGTAGAGGGGAAGATCCCAAGAGTGCAGACTAGTGAAATGGTCATAAAGAGAGAGATGCTGTCTTTAGTGAAAGCAGGGAATGTTTGCCTGGCATGCTACTTCAGGTGTTGTATGATAGTTATGATATACACGGTGATCAGATATACACACAAATGTCGCACACATTCCACAGGCTTGTCAAGTTAGCCCCTTCAGTGGAATGCTATTTTCTGAAATTCTGAACAAAAATGGCCAAATTTTTTATGAAAACATTGTAGACAATGTTTAATGTGTTTATTTAGTCAGAATCTTAACCATCAATGCAAAAGTGAAGCTTGACGGCACTGTACTCGATTAATTGCTGAAGTCAACTTTTCTTTTTCGTGAAGAAGCCAGTGAAGCTCAAACCACCGGCTGTGCCATTTTGCAAGACCTGAGTTGCCAACTTGTTTTATTTTCTCTGCAAGAATAAACTCGCTCCTGCTTGTGCTTCCCTGGGGGTTGTGTCCTAGCTGCCAGCTACAAGAAACGCAGCAAAGCACTGAGACGAAACCAGCTTGTCCATGACACTGCATGGGTCATATCCTTGGCCGTTTTTGCCACAAACGCGTGGACGAACCCAGCTCGTCCAAGGCACAGGAAGGGTTAATGTGTCACCATACGATATCAAGGAAGTGCTTGAATGACTTTCTCTACAACTCCAAGGAAGGTAGCCCTGCCTTTGTGCAGGTAAAGCATGAATGTGTAATCTTATTTCACTCGGCCTTGGTTTTGGTAGGAGAAAAGAAAAAGAAAAGAAACACACAATATGGCTCCTAACTTCCTGTTTTACCTCCAGCTCTGAAAATGCCATCACCAATTTATTTTATTAGAAGTAGATTTTCATTCTGGCTTACTTCTAGGCGGGAGCACTTAGTTTACTCTTTGCACTAGTATATTTATAGGTGGAAACAGTTGATATATATATCATCTTGAAGTACACTGGAATTCACAGTTCCAGGTTTTCTCTTAGTCAGACAAAATGAATGAAGAGTAGGCTTAGGTCAACAAATGTTGGCAGCTTAGATTGGTGACACTCGTGCTATAGTTGCCCCTTCAAGTTTCTCCATTCATGAACAGATGCCACATTACAACAGTGGTACTCAAACTTCTAGCCATAAAAGACCCATGACCAGCTCCTGAACATCTGGATAGAGATACCTTCGGACATGTTTGTTACGAGGGTTATTTTTTTTTCAAGGTCCAATTGGTCGTGAAATGAAAACCACAGTGAAAATCCAATGACGCTGTGTGCAGATGTGTTTCTCTAGTACGCCCATCGATCGAGTGAGATCACATTTGTCAATTCTGAGCGTGCAGTGAGCAAGTAAACATGCCTCTAACAATAGTCTCTTGCTAAGTGTGAAGAGAGTGCTGGCATTCGATTTCTGAATGCTGGGGGGTGCAATGCAGCCAAAATTCACTGACAAATGAGTAATGTCACTAATGTGTACAGTACAACTTTCATGAGTGACAGGAAAGTGCGGCAATGGTACAGGCGAACAGGGAAGGAAGCGAGTGTCAACCGATGATCTTGTTCAGCGAGTGGATCAGGCGATTCGAGAAGATCGTCGGTTCACAATATCTGTGTTGAGTGATTCGTTTCCCAAAATTTCACGGTCAGCTCTCTATACCATCGTCAGTGAGAGACTCCAGTACCGCAAACTCTGTGCGAGGTTGGTTCCCAAGATGCTGACCGACCATCACAAAACACAGCGAATGGGCGCAGCGAATGGGCGCAGCCCTAATGTTTCTCTAGCGCTGCCATGATGAAGGACAAGATTTCTTGAAGAAAATCGTCACAGGGGACGAGACATAGTTCGAAACTGAAGAAACAAAAGAGCAATCCAAACAGTGGACGCATTCCCCGAAAGCAAAGAAGTTCAAGCGAACCTTCTCCAGCAGGAAGTGTATGGCTACTGTGTTCTGGGACAGCAATGGTGTTCTCTTGGTGGAATTCATAGAATGATCATCACTGCAGCCTCGTACAGTGTGACTCTTGAACGTCTACGAAAGGCAACAGAACAAGCAAAGAGGAATGTTGTCATCAGGCATTGTCCTTCTTCATGACAATGTGCGGCCGCACAGTGCAGCTGCAACAAAAAAGCTCCTGCAGTGTTTTCGATGGGAAGTTTTTGATGGCAAGCCATCGTACAGCCCGACTTGGCTCTCTCTGATTACCATCACTTTGATCCCATGAAACGCTGGCTAGGAGGACAGGAGTTTGACTCAGACGAGCTGCAGACCAGTGTACAGAATTGGCTGAAGGCACAGCCGTCTGCCTTCTATGACGAGGGTATAGGAAAGTTGGTACAACGCTACGACAAACGTCTCTATCGGAGCGGTGACTATGTGGAGAAGTAGCTGGAAAGTATATCTAAATGTTCCAACTAAAACAGTTTTGATTTTCACTGTGGTTTTAATTTCATGACCGATCGGACCATGAAAAAAAAATAGCCCTCATATAATCAAGAATGTGCACAGAAAACTAGATTTGCTGGGACTGTAGCTAAATATACATTTCACTCAGCCAACGTTGTGCTTTTGCGTTGTTAATTGGTTACATATTAGGTGAATTGCATGTTATTTGCCCTCTAGGATCAATGAGAAATGCAACAGGTTGCATGGAGCCAATGAATCTACTCGTGTCAGGGCCACTTGAGCACAGCAGAGTCGATTGTCTAGTTGGATATCTACCTGCTTTCTTCTTTTCAAATGCCTCTCCAGACATTTCATTGGCTTATTTGATGGCCTATTCTTGGAAATAGTGCATCTATAATCTGCTCTCTATAGACTCTCTTGAGCTCTCTCCAGGACCTTTCCAAAAAACTATATTTTGAAAGATGTGTTGGAGCCCCTCAAGTGTGTGTCTACTGGTGATGCAAAACTGTCAAACTATTGGAAATATAGGCAGTTTTCTGAATCAGTTGAGTGATAGCACACTAAATATAGTATCGTCAATATATTTCTATACTAAAGGTCAAGCCAAAGCTCCACAAACATCACTCTCTAAAGTGTCTATGAAGTATACCTGTTGAAGTCGAGGGTTCGACAGAAGCCCGTCTGGTCGAGATGAAACCATGAAGCAATAAAACAACAGACACCGACCAAAAGAAAAGCTAAAAAAAAATTAAATTGCATAAAAGACGTTTCGGCTTCGCTATGGAAGCCTTGTTCACAATGGAGTGAAGGAAAATTCGTGAAAGCTTATGTATTCTTCAGCACGTGACGCAAACAGCGCGTGTACGATGGGGTGAGGGTTCCCTCACTTCGATTGAGCGTGTGACGTGTTTTTTGTATTTCCAATGACTCCAGATAGAGCCGTGATTTCAAGTTTCTTTCTTGGCCCGAATGCCCGTTGACGTTCCTGACCTCAAGAGGCTTCTCTGCTTTTGCCTTGGAAACACATACTTCTGCTTTGACAAGGTCTTCTGCAGGCAAGTCCACGGTACGGCAATGGGTGCCTCCGTCTCAGTTACTGCTGCCAATCTGACGATGGAATGGCTGGAAAATCGTGCACTCGCTTCCTTCAGTCCCAGGCCAAGAGTTTTTCTGCGCTATGTGGACGACTGTTCTTGCGTGATTCGGCGCAGCGCTTTCTTTGACTTCGTTCACTGCGCACCTAAACAGTCAGCAAAGGCCATCCAATTCACAGTAGAAATGGAGGTCGACAATAGATTCCCATTTTTGGACGTGCTTGTCAACAGATGCGATGGAACGCTTTCGTTTGGCGTATACCGAAAGGACACTCACACTGGCCGCCACCTAAACTTTCATTCCGTTCATCCTGACGCTTACAAAAGGTCGGTTGTTGCCTCCCTGTTCAACCGTGCGAACTGCATTTGCACTAAAGCAGAAGGCCGTTTCACGGATTTGGACCACGTGCGTGGCGATCTCTCGGCAAGTGGCTATCCCACGTCGTTTTTGAATGCTGTGGAACGTCACCTGTCCGATTCCGTCCAACAGGCTAATCCCCGACCAAGAAAACGTGCTGCCATACCCTACGTTCCTGGAATAAGCGAAACCTTGTCTCGTGTTCTGCGCAGTTATGATGTTGAGGTTGCACACGTGCCTGTGTGTAAGCTGAGGTAGGCACTCGTGGGTGGTAAGGACAAGCTTCCGAGAGAATCGTTTCCTGGCGTGGTCTACAAGATACCCTGCGCAGATTGTGACTACGCATACATCGGTAAATCGAGCAACTTTATACAGAGACTGCGGCAGCATCAGCACGATGTCGAAAAGAAACGAACAGTTTCGAATGCCCTTGACGAGCATACGGATGCAACGGGCCACAAGATTGGCTGGGAAAAGTCGAGAATTATCGGCCAAGAAAGAAACTTGAAATCACGGCTCTATCTGGAGTCGTTGGAAATACAAAAAACATGTCACATGCTCAATCGAAGTGAGGGAACCCTCCCCCCGTCGTACACGCACTGTTTGCGTCACGTGCTGAAGAATACATAAGCTTCCACGAATTTTCCTTCACACCATTGTGAACAAGGCTTCCTTAGCGAAGCCGAAACATCTTTTATTCAATTCAATTTTATTTCTTTAGCTTTTCTTTTGGTCGGTGTCTGTCGTTTTATTGCTTCAAGTATACTTGTAGTATGTTACATCAATGTCGATGCCAGTAGAATGCATGCTCTCAGCCACTGGGCAGATAATTTCAGGAGTGTACTATCAGTAGTAGTATCAGTTCTTTTTTAACCATCAATAACTAGACAGTAACTCAACTATTGATCGTATCAGTAGTACTATCAATAACTTTCCATCACTAGTGTCCACACCTCTTGTCAATACTGTACTTTAGTAGACAGTTGTAGCATAGCGTACACAACTATAGCACGCGCTGTACACTATAGTACAGCGTACGCTAAGCAGCGCACGTTTATTAGAGCTTTAGTTGGCCTGCGAGATCTTTTGATCTCAGAGGCCATATGCTGTCGTCGTGCCTATCTCCAGACTTCACCGATAGGTGGCGCTGACACCTCAAAGGTTTCCCTCGTTAGGCTTCGTCTCAGTCGAAACGAGAAGTGATCTCGAAAACTCCACAAGGTTATCCATAATACACTATAATCGAAGCGACCTGCGACTAAGCCAAAGTTGTTTACGTAGTCATTTAGAAGTGAATTCTACAAAAGCAACGCCAAATTCAAATCGAAGCGGGCAGCGGGAACCGCCGCCATGTTTTACGTAAACTATGTAAACCACGCAAAGACGGTAACGCTAAATCTAAGAAATAGCGTGGTACGCTATACGCTATGGGTCGTTTAGTGTTCCGCGCATGCGCAGTGCCGACCTGCTATTTTATAGCTTACACTCAACTAAAGCTGTCTGGTATGCCAGAGAACCCACCCCATCTTCAGACAGGAGCCTTCCTGGGTTGTCCAGCCGAGGGAAATGATGGAGCGAGGGAAACGGGTTCGGCAGAGTGTCAAGAAAGTCCAGGCATCCACAGGAGGCACAGCCGCACAGTCTGGTCCTGGCAGCACATCGGCATTCAGCACCACAGGCCCTTGCAACTGCACGGTGTTACCAATTATTCATCATCATCACTACCACCATTAGCAGCTGTTAAAATGAAATTTCGTTCTGGCTGAATTGGATCTATTAAAACATAGCAGAAGCCTATGCCTTAACATAGCAGAAGTTTACATTTGCCGCCATGGAGCCTGTGTCCTGTAAACTTTTGTGGCCAACTGCATCTTTATGCATGCCTTACATGTCAAATGTGTGTGGCATGCATACTTTAATCAAATATGTGGTCTACTATGGACACGAAGAGTAAACGTCAATATTAGATACATCCATAGTAATCGTTAAGTGCCAATAAAGGCAGGTGACATGCCTGCACAAACTGTCAGCATGCGTTGCACAGCCAATGCAGTCATCCCAGAGTCATCAGATGGTGTGCTACACGGCATCGTGTAGCTCAATATTATAACCAATATTCCAGCACGAACTGAACCCTAGCAGAAAGGAAGATTCCCGGTTGCAGATCTTCAGAGTTCCGAAAGAAAATTTTTTTGGTCTAAACTGATTCATCATTCTGTGTCACTCAGCAGCAGAGATAGCGACTGCAAGCGTGCAGCCTGCGAAGCTACCTTGTCAATGTAGCGCGCCAGGATACGGCAGGCAGGTTCAACGACCTCGGTGGATTTGAAGTCGAGCTTGGCACCTTTGGGCATGCCGCATAGGGCCAATTCATGCAGCCACTCATCCAGCGTCAAGTCGCCATTCCCACCGCCACTGCCGAAGGCTGCTGTAATAGACGGGTGCGCCATGACAGGCACTGGGTAACGACCGCTGGCCCCCATGCTGACGTCTCCTTCAAGAATCATGCCGGGTCCTCGCAGGGCCATTGCTAGCCGCTGCCGGCTGTTGACGGCATGCTCCCAGACCACCTTGAGCCCATCGCCGGCGGCCTGTGGAAAGTAGTCTACCAGCGACGGCGCCACCGGACCTGATGTGGTACGACCCCTGTGCCAGTATTCCAGTGAGATTAACCTCAGAAAGCCCAGACACTGTTTTACATCAAGGAAAATCAAAACAACTTGTTCAACTTTATTTCTGGCCACGGAGAGTGCATTTATGCAAAAAAAAGAAAGAAAAAAAAATTGTACAATGTTGAGTAAAAATTATTCTACCCAAAATTGATTATTTATTAATTGGCCTGATCAACCTTGCACAACTGAAAACTTGCTCTGGTGTATCAAAAACGCACTATAGGCTGTCCATTAGGTTTCCTCTGCTTAAATCAGAATTTTCAATCAGCATAACAACAATGATACATCAAGCTTTATGGGGCTAACTAAGGTTGTGATGCAGGATTCTTGCTGTGCTGTTTTTGAACACTTGTGTAGTGCAAACAAGACGACGCAGACACAAGAAAAGTGGTTTGTGTGTTCATGTACTCTTCCCGTGTCCTCATCTTGTTTGTGCGACACTAGCACTTCAAAAGAGATTAACTTTGTTAATTTGCTTAAGTGAAGAGCATAGCGTCTTTGTCTTGTAATCATTCCCTTGTGTTTTTGAAATTACGCATGAGTGAAACTTCTCTACCTTATTTTGTGTGAATGACACTTTCTTGATTGTACCCCTCATAAAACATAGTGTGTGCAGTTGGTTCCAATTAAGTGAATGAACTTGGTTCATAGGAATAAATATAATTGTGTTCTGAAACACAGGCAAAATGGCCTAAACATACTAGTTGACTTCCTTGAAGACTAGCATAGGAGGACTTTAAAAAATCTGCATGTTTTAAGAGAGGTGATTTTGATTTATTTTAGAATGGTATGTTGCATTCAAACAAAGCCATGACAAATTTTACAAGTATTGAAAGTGCAACAGAACTATAATGATACCCGCATTGAACACACACTGGAGTTTAGGACACTACGAAGTGAAAGTTGCTGTCACATTTACCAAAATTGCTGTTAATAACACTGGATATTTTAGGAGACATATCCCCACTTTATTTCGTAATTCACTCTAACTAACCAACAGATGTTGTCAAGACATACTTTTTCACTTTCACATAGGACTGGAATACAGTTAAATGTCATCATAACGAAGCCAAATATAACAAAAAAATACCTTGGTTATAGCTAGCATTTGTTGTAAGCATGTATCCATTATGTGCTAAGATTTTTATTTGCTTCATTATATCTGATAATTTGTTACATTCATGCTCGTTATATTGGCTGTGTTGGCAAACACATGCCAGTCAGGAGGTTGAACGAGCAGTTACAGCAACTGCAGCCAGTCGAAATACAGGAAAGATGGCACATAGCTACTGGGCAGAATGGCATAAGCTTCCGGGGTTCAGAAAGTCTAAGAAACCGTAGTTCTTATTAACATAGTCAAAAGGATCACTAGTTTTACACCTACCCGGTGTTGGTAGCCCCGGGGCAATGTACTCTGTGGGCCGCCTTGTAGTCTTCATAGTGTGTGGCTTGGAAGGAAAGAGTCACAAAAGAAAAAAAATTAGGGTGATTCAGGAAACTTTTGTCAGCTGTGTGCAGTGCCACACAAAGACACAGAAATGCAACTGTTCTTGTTTTACTTGTCAGACAATCAATCATGTAAACTGTGTTTATGCTTCAAAAATGGTGCAATATCATGCTGATTATGAGCTACAACGCGCGACCACTTTGCCATGCACTTTTGCGTTGTGGCTCATGATGGGCGCAATAGTACCTCTAGTGTCAGCGTGGTTCAAAAAACAAATTTTGAAGTTGCAAGAAAAAAGAATTTTAAAGTTGTAAGAAAAAAGAATTGTAGACAAGAATTGCAGGAAAACGATAGCATAGTGGAAGCAAATAGTTTTATTTACAAAAACATTATTAGCTGCTGTGAGCATCACAAATTGCATCATACGTATTGCTTGCCAAATGAGTTAATATGACTTATCAGCTTTTTTTTTAAATATGTAGCCTTGGAGCACATCTTGTAACTAAGGAATTGAAAATGGCCATGTGTTCAAGGTGTGTCTGTCACTATCACTAATTAATATTTATAGCCTTGGAGCACACATTGTTATTACGAAGAAAACCAGTGTTGAAGCCATGTCCGTTAAGTATAAGTTTCTGACTAATTGCATGCCACTTCCTTGAATGCAGACTTCTAAAACATGGCCGACAATGTTTAACATTAAACACTACATACATTCCTCAAATGTATGAGCAGTGCATTTTTTTAGTTAGGTATTTGCAGGTCTCTTTCATAAGTGCACCTCCGACAAACAAACGCTTCTTGAGTACAAAATCCAAGACGAAAACTAAATTTCGTCACAAATTGTGCACTCATCCTATAATTGAAAGCTGTGGTCAATACTTCTCTATATAATCACCTTTTTACTCAGCTAAATTTAGGGCATTTGTTGAAGTCACGAGGAACATATTCGCAATTATGTGCTCCAAAACTTTTGCATTCGCACTTACACATATGCACCACGAGTATAAGTATATTCCATGGTTATTAAACGAAAATTTATTTGTCTACAAAATTAGAAAATTTAAGGGGTACACTGCACTCACTTTTAAGCACGTCTGTGCTGCAGAGGCACATAACCATGCAACACTTTCTAATCCTTAATATTTTAAATGCCAGTGCTTATCAAAGTCTAAGTGGGCAGATTCAATTTATATATCGCTGCATAAAAAAGTGTGTCAGTTAAGTTTCACTAACTACTGGAAAATATATGCTCTTAAACAATTTGATTTCTTAAAATATTTCATTGCAGTTTATAAATTTTACATAGTAACTAAGTTGAATTGTTCGAACAGTTACATGTTGCGTTTTCAACTATTTAATACCATCTATACTTATCTCTGTGGGACAAGGCAATTATTGCTCAGAATGTGTTTACAGAAATCGTCCACGCAATTTAGAAGAGCTAGTAGACTTTTCCTGAGAATATACTGATCATTTATTAATTGCATGTGTGTCATTTTGTAAACTCAACCGATAATTTATCTGAGCACAACAAAACAACAGAATCGGAGCTGCTGTCATGGTGTACATGCATACATTCGTTCACATGTGCATTTAATGTGTAAGTTTTCATTCTACTTGATTCGTAATGCTGTAAGAACAACTAATACATAGTATACCATCCAAAACATTGCTACTAAGGAAATAGCCAGGGAATGCCGGTAAAATAATCCAATTTCTAGTATACATTACACGTAACATTGACAGTCTTAAATTATCAGTTAATTTACGCCGAATGAGAACATTCCCAGTTCAATGGTTTTCTTCAACCAGCTGATTATAATTCCAAATATTACCGGTAATAACCACAAACAGGCAATTTATTGCGGACAGTATGACGTCGTAGTGATTTTTTCTCGATCGAAAGAAGTGTGTACACTGTGCGCCCACCGCGCGCAATATACGTGACCTAGAAAAGTGAGCGAAATAAAACGATACGTGTGGTGTACAAAAAAAGAAAAAAAAAATCACTCTTTTTTTCGGCACGCGCACATCCGAATTGCGCGCTGTCCCGTTACAATTTCATTAGACGCCAACGCCGAAGAATGCGATCGCGCGAGCAAAAATTCGATTAACAAAGGTTCTACATTATTCCCACTCGAATGATCGCAATCTTTTATACACGTCGATCGAGCGCAACAGCACGCGCGCCCATTGCAAGCGCGTTATAAAACCACCACGCACGTTATATATTGCGCGCTCGAGGGAGGAATAATACTATGTTGACGCGATTTCGCTCCACAACACGCAAAACACCGCGGCTATATACCACAAAGACCCGCAAGCAGACACCGCGTCGAGGCACAAGAAAATAGTACACGAGTACGACTCACAAAGAGCCGAAGCGCTTGCTTACCCGACATTCGGATCGGAGCTCCTCAGGTCCGGGCGGGCAACGGTACCGCTTCCATTCAGAGGGCACTGGCCTCGACTGGGAAGGTCAATGACACCCTCAGCCAGCTGAGCCAACGCGCGCCGCGCGCCGCTTGACACAGAAACAATGCTCCCCACCTCCTCCGTTCTTTTTCAGCCTCCTCTTCTCTCTTTTTTTCTTCACCAAGCGTTCGCAGTGCGTGCGTGCGCGCGCGGGCACGAAATATATGGTTCTCACCCGATCATCGGCGATCGTTACCGAAAGCAAACGGGGCAGGCAAATTTCGCGCGTGGCTTGTCTTGGAGTTCGGCGGACACCTCGCCTACGGGACGACGACACGCACAAGAGCACCGGCCGGGAAGTTGGCGCAACCCGCTGCGCGCGTAGTGAAGTCGCGGCCGCTAACGAAAACGGAACCGACCAGCGCGCACGTGCGGGGTTTGTAGAACACATGTCAGTACGCCAACCCTCGTCACTTTCGAGAAAATTACGCCACTAGACGTCGCTACATTTTTTATAGCGCTGTAGTCACTTGCGATACAAGTGCGTACGTTGCTTTTTGAAATGAAAATTGCTCTGAAACGTTGAATAACGCGCTTCTTATTAAACAAGCTCACAGCCGTTACGATATTGCAAGATACATGTTATTCTTAAATATTAATTTTGCTGTCTTGATGTCGCCCTAATCGCAAGTGTGGCGTCATGGCAGCGCCCACCGTCAATACGCTGCAGTAGGCAAACTGGAACTATGCCACCATACTAGAACGTAGGTCTTTTCCAGAGTCTGTGCATGCTGTTACAGTAGACGTTTTGTTCAGCAAACGGTCTCGTTTTTGAGTTCACTATGCACCGGAATCCTTGTGCGAACATTCCTGTTTGATTTTATAGCGTTGCTCTTCGCTGAAATGACGTTAGAGCATCAGGAACCGGGCCAGCGCACTTAGTTTCTTGTGAATCTCCGACACTGTTACTGAACTGTCAAACACTGCAGCATTTGCTGCGAAGAAAAAGCGCGCGGCGACAGCAAGTGTTCGTCTTCGTAGCTGCCTCCCGACTCGCACAACAAGCTTCGCACAATGAACTACAATCTGCAGACCGTCGAAGCTGTAAGTACTCGCCGGCGAAGCTCAGTCGGTGGCTCAAAACGTTATATATTGCGCGCTCGAGGGAGGAATAATATATAATGGCGCGATTTAGCTCCACAGCACGCAAAACACCTTGGCCAAAGGAAGTTGGGACGCTTGTGTGTTCAGCACACTTTCACGCGAATGCTTCGAAAGTTGTGAATAGATTACGTCATAACTAGCTGGTCTAAAAGGGAATTATTTCTGAGCCATGAACCTTCTGAACCCTTCACTACCGTAATCTAAAAAGGATGGTTTACAACTGTAGGGAAAACTTCGAAAACTACACCTGTTATAAGTGAGAAAATTCTTTTCCATTTTTGTCCCCCCTGTTTACTTGGAAAAACCAGTAACAGAAGTGATACACAAAGCGAAAAGCACAAGTGCCTTTTGTTTTGTGCGTTTCATTGTTGTCAAATTCAGCACTAAAAATGTATGAATGAAGGAAAGAGGACTTGCACACCTTCCTTGTCTTGTATTGCGTTACTGTGCTAGTTTTATCATGTCAGGAGGATTTTATTACGCAGGTGGATTACCGGGTAAATGTAAGCGGCCGGATTGGTGGCGAAGAGCTAAACCAGACAAAAACAGAGCTAACATTGCAGTAACCAAGTGTATTCTACTTGACTACTGTTGTAAATTTTTGGCAGCAGGCGTGATCACAAATATGTTGCCTTTTTAAATGCTTTTCTTTTTTTGAACAAGAACATTCATGGAACACGAAAACGTCTCTGTAAGACATTGTGGTTAGATGAAGCATCACAAGATGCTGCCAGCAGCGTCTGGTAATCCTGTATTAGTGAAACGCCCTTGCATGTACCGTGAATACTGTACACTCTAAAACACTATTACCAACTAGCCCGGTTGTTAGTCCTCTTTCCGTGAACCTCAGTCTTGCTTCATACAATGCCATGTTGTTTGCACATGCTACCACAGGCTAGAGATCTGAACACCAGACTGTGGAGATATTCATCTTTTGCCCATATTCTCTGGTCTATAAACTTTTGTTCCTGACTTTGTTCAAGTACAAGGTTGTGAATATTCACTCATGTAACTTAGTGACTATTAGATACTGCTTCTGAGTGTGAGGGTCGCAGGTTTGACTCTTAACCACAGTAGCTGCATTCAGCAAGCAGCACGGAACCTGCGGTTTTCAAGGCCCCTGATTTATTTTCTTTCAAGCTTTATGCAATGTCAGCAGTGGTGCGACAGCGGGTGCAACGGCCCATAAATGCCAACGAATAGGCTCTTGAATTACTTGCGAGAAAAGCTTACACAAACATGTAAACATTGCACTCCTTATATCTTCAAGGGGGGATTTCCTTCAACTGCAAAGCATTCGTTCCGAGAAACCTGTGTGTGCTCTATGTTGCTTTGTGCTACTGTCAGGTGGACCACAACATTTTGTTTTCATGAAAATTCCTCTGCATTGCAGATTTTTATTTATATTACACTGTATATTAGGTGCTTCTCAATTTTTTTCTATATATTCCTTGAAGGAGGTCGCACTAACTGCAGCGTGTTGCCTAGGTTCCACGAAAAGGTGTTTTAAGGCCCTTGTAACCTTAGCTTGTCTACAATGTGTCATGAATGATCGTTGCTTTTTGGCTTATGAACAAGACATCCTCACAACATAGATGATGGTAGACATTCTGTCATCATTGCTTTTATTGAAATACATATTTCTTATCATATTTGCAAACATATTAAGGCAAAAGTCTTATATGTCTCGTTTTGAGGTGACCTTAAAAAAGTGGAGCAAGAAATCGGTAAAAATTATGTACAAAAAATCAACTCAATAAGATCATTACGAACCCCATAACATAATCGATAGGTAATTACATGAGGAATATAAATATCGATAAATGATCATAGTAGTCAATAAATTATGATAATTATCATAACAAAGCGGAAAAATGGGTCAGGAAGCCCAAGAAGTGGCCAAGAACCGAGAATTAATGATAGTAATGGGTGTAGTATGATTATGAGGGTAATGGTAGTGATAAAAAAGGGTATACAGAGAGGTGAATGAGATGAATTAACAGCGAATTGATGAATTAAGAGTGAATTGATAGTGATAAAGGGGTTTAGTTGGGTGATAGGAGTCAAACGAACGGTAATGATGAGATAGAGTGAGCTAAAATAATGAGTAAATGAGAATGAATTAAGAGTGAATCAAGTGGTGATAGGGTGAATCAAGAGTGATGAAAATTGGAAATTTGGGAATAATAGAGCAAAGGTGTGATGGACTTAACACCGAGATGATAGAGCGAATGGAGGTGAACTAAGCAGTGATAGGGGAATCAAGTGTGAATTAAGATTGAATCAAGGGGTTAAAGAGTGGGGGAGTGACTTGCAAAAAAAATGTGTGAGATTTGAGGGTCCAAGTGAGAGTGACTCAGCAAAAAAAGTGCGGAGTCAGCTTTGAGTTTGGTGAATCATAGGAAGGGTGACTTGCAAAAATGGCTGTAAATTGTGGTTTCAGAGTGACGATGACTCAGCAAAAAAGTGCTGAGTCACGGTCTGAGTTTGGTGAATAAAGGATGACTTGCAAATATGACTGCATAATATGGGTTCAGAGTGGCAATGACTCAGCAAAAATAAGTGCTGGGTCACGGTTCGAGTTTGGTGAAATAAGGATGACTTGCAAAATTGACTTTGCAAAATATGGGTTCTTCGGAGTGAAGATGACTCAGCATAAAAGTGGTCACCGTGTCATTGAGTTAGCAGTGCTTGGGCTTTCGCGGTCAAGTGGTCTTAGTTGCACTATAAGGGACCCGTAGTAATTTTTTCCTGTGTTTCAATGATATTAAGGCTGTTCACACTAAAAAAAAAAATAAGCCATTATGGTGGTTTTCCTATATAAAAGAAAAGCGAGATCATTCAACCATTTCAGGTGCTGTGTGTACAATTGTGCAGGCCAAGATAGCGCATCGAAAGCAATAGCACTGATAAAAGTAACAATATTTAAGATCTGTCACCTAAATCATAAAAAAACACTTGTGATTAAAGCTCTGCGAGGTTGAATAACATGTCTAAAACGTTTAAGTAAAACAAGTTGAAAGGCAGACGGTTGGGTGTTTTCTCTGTGTCAGTATGTCATATCTAGCAACTTCACTTTTTTTTTTTTTCTCAGTGTTTTACACCCAACATACTTTTCAAGTGGCTGGATAGGTGTGGATAGTAAGTGCTCTCATGGAGATACCATTCTGTAAATTTGACAAAGCTTGCTGAAAAATTAAAAATTCTTAATTCATTCTGCAGCCTTGCACTTTTTTTATTCTGAAGATGCAAGAAATGTGGTGAATGGGGGTTTTCTTTTTCACTGAACAGAATTAACTGGTGCCTGAAAGGGTCAAGGGGTTGAAAGAAGCCCAAGGTATTCTAATTTATCTGGAGCCCTGCAGTAGTATCTCTAAAGGCCCCTCTGTTGATTTTGGACGTTAAAGGCCAAACATCAGTCTAAGTTGTCGATACTTCCTTGTGACTTGCCAACACGTAATGTGCAGGCTCTGAGGCAGCTTTACTGCAACACTGGCGCTGGCTATGCTGAAGCAAATCGATACCTGACTGAGATGCAGGCATCAGTTCAAGCATGGGGCATTGCCTGGCAGCTTCTTGACATGACCAAGGTATGGCGAAGTTTCAAAGTGTGTTGACATTCCTTAACCCTTTCCCTACAGTGAAAAAAGAAAATTTAACCAAATTTACCGGAAATTTTTTCGCTAAGTTTGTAGAGCTACCTTTTCTGAATAAAAGGCAGCATTATTTAAATTCAGTGGGGTTCCTTTATTTCACAAATTGCGTAAAGAGATAGTTTGAAGAAGGCTTCACTGCATGGTCCTGGTGTCTTGCAAAACAAGCATTTTGCAGGGCTCGATACACTGTGAAAAAAGAGAATACGAAGAAAAATAACCTAAACGGTGCGAGAACATGCACAGGAATAGTGGCTACTTTTCCGCAGTTCCTAAAGCAGTTCGTAGGCCGTCTTCGTACGGTAGACTCACGGGCAGCCGGAAGGTCCTCCACTCCATCCACAGAATCTTCATCATCTGACTCCTCAGATTAAAACACATCACTTTCTGTTTCCGTGCAAAACTCTACAAAGCTGTCGTCTGATGAGGAGTTGTCAAAATACTTTCTTTTACGTACGCTTTCATTGCCTCCGTTCGAGGAGGCAGCCATGTTTTGTGCAGGGGGTGTGGCGGCAATATAATGAAAGGCGAGACACAAATGGCACAACATGGACAAGTGTGGCCATCTAGTGTTAGGAATTGCAACTAGATGCAATATAACGAGCATAGTCGTTATAGGTTTAGTGTGTGACAAATTTTTGTTTATGACAAGTATAGTTGTCATTGGTTACATCGGTACAAAATTTCATGACGACTATACTCGTCAACGGGAGGTAAAGGGCTAAAGGGGACACTGAAGAGATAAATTATTTGAGAAGTATTATTAGTAAATGGACCCCTCTACCATTAACAGAAAGACACTCTTAAGACACTCTTAGCGTAAGAAGATGGGTGGGTATGCTGCCTCGAAATTTCTGCACCAGCTTGCCTTGTTGTCTGCTCAATACCAGTTCATTTCTTATTAGTAAAGATGTGCTACATCATGTTCTAAAGGAACCAAAAACTGAACTTGGCAAGTTTACAGGTTCTACGGGACAACAATGGTGCCAAATAGAAAAAATTGCTTCAAAATTTGTGATGTGACACTGATGTATTCGTGCTTGAATTTCTGTGCAAAATTCAAGAAATAGAACTTTGACATTCATTTATGATGGTTTATTACTGCCGAATGAAGGAAAATAGTTTTGAACAAACTTTATCAGCATATACGAATTTATCATTGTGCTATAGTGTCCCTTTAAATTACTACGCAATGCTATTGCAATCTTTTTTGCACTCGCAGATGTAATGAGCAGTGGCAATTTTTATGAGGAAAAAAAAATTATAATTATCACTTTACAAGCAGCATGTCTCAAAATAATAGAAAGTAAATTTTGAAAAATCAGCGAACGAATAGTAAATCACAACCTAGACATAATGTTAGATGGAACCATATTTGTAAGCGAAGAGACATCCAGACATTTATAAACATTGCAATGGTAAGGGCAACTGTAAACTATGAGGTTCTTTTGCAACATACCACATGTCTTTCTTAGACGGAATACGTGAAGAAACTGTCATATCCTGCTGTTTTCACAGCTAAGCTATGTGGACGTTAATTTGCAGCAGGAAATATTTTAATGGTAATATAATTTTGTCAAATGTTCTGATTACCATTTTCGTAACTTAATTAAGGATGCATCACAAAATTGTGATAGTGAAGTCATGTCTGTTCCAGTGAATGATTGCGCATTATATGTGTATTCGAAAAATATAATAACTGTATGGGGTTTATCTTTTATATTCACCTGAATTATCAATGAAAGACATCTGTTTTGAAAAAGACACTTTCCATTAGCTAACGTGTAAGTTTCGAGCATAATTATCTGTGCAGATAACAAGTGTAATTGAAACCATATAAGGATATCTCCAAGTGCCGAAACTCAAATACATGATTCCGACAGGGTTGACAAGCGCCGCTCGTCTTTGGCAAGCGAAGCAGAAGCAGCTGTGGCTTGGATGAGTACACCTCATCCTTTGGCGACATTGATTCAAATAGCTAAGACGAGTACAGCTCAAGCTTTTTAATTAACAAAATAAGGAGATGTCAGTGAAAATTGCTATTCATATGCTTATGCTAGTTCATAACCGTGACCAATGTGTTGAAAGAGGAAGATTGAAAGGCACAGTGGCACTCATTGTGCGAGCTAATCACCGAGTCTTTTTCACCAGCACACACTGGAAGGCACTGCCAGCTGATATATGCCAATGTGTGCTAATGTATACCAATGCCAGCTGTATTGATCACTCATGCATTTCGATTCTATTGTAAAATGGTATTCACATGGCAGTCTGTGACACACTCTTATTCATTTGCCATCTGAATGCCATTAAATGTTAGGATTGATGTGTATGATTGAGTGTTCTGCGCAGTTGGTGCCAGCGACCACAGCTGGTGTTGACCTGGCATTGTCACACATTGGCATTCGTATACATTGGCATAGATTGGCTGGCAGGGCTTTCCAGCATGCGGCGTGTGCTGCTGAGCTGCTGTAGCATGAGATACACTGGAACACGCTTAGAACTTTTCAGTCAACTTTTATGTTGCCGATCACGGTGATGATGAAGACGTTGAGAATGAAAATGGGTTCTTTAATTTCATTTTCTGGTGCTCTTGCAGCCAGTGGAGGTTCAGTACTTCGGTGCGACGACCTTACACACCAAGCTGTCACGGCACTGGCACCAACTGCTACCACACGAGTACGAAGACTTACGAGTCCGATTATTGCAAGCCGTAGTGAACTATGCGCGTGGCCCGAAACTCGTCCTTACCAAAGTCTTGGTGGCTGTAAGTACTGCAGGAGAACTACGGTTGTGCATTTTATTGACTTATTGCAGTGAATGATTTAGGCCACACTGTTCAATATAAATATTGAACAGTGTTGGATGAATTGAATGTTCATTTTCCTTTTCATTATGTATACATTTAAATAACTTGAATAATTTCCCCCTTGCTTTGTCTGGCTTCATTTTCTGCTTTCTTTATATGTTTGTAGCTAATAAAAATTGCACCCCTCTAATCCCTTTATTCTTCTTGTTCATTTAAAGCAGATAGCTGCACTTGGTAGAGCCACTTGTCTTGGTGCACCTACATTAAAAATATTGTGCTTTGTTTTACATTAGTTGTAACTTGCCATCAGCTTCTTGGTAACTGCAACCTTATATTGTTATGCTCATAATTCTGTTTTATTTACCAGATGGCGTCGTATGTTGTGAACACAATTGGAAGCTTCTGGACTTCTGCTATCGACGATCTGCTCCTATCATTTTGTCCAAAGGTGTTCACTATCCTGGCAGTGAGTATGTTCGCTGGTGTTCACCCATGGTAGCCAGTTTTGTGCTGTCACCTTATTGCATATTCATTCCTTGAAAGGCTCATTTTAACATTGAAATGACAGGATTGGCAGTGGATGCATGATGTCAACAAATGAACTTAGCTGTGTGAAGGCTCTAGAAAAACTAACGATACGCGAAGAAACCAGACGGAGAGCTTCTTATTTTTCCAACTTCTTCTTCTCTGTGCCTGCCTGTGCGTGTTTATTCGTCTTTTTCTACAAAGGCATTGTGGTAAAGGAAAACTGTGTGATAATAAGTTGGGTTGGGGTAGGTTATGTAAGGCAGTCACTGTAGGAAGGCTTTGCATTAAACTAATGTCGTGAAATAGTGATAGTAGGTTGGGCTAAGTTAGGTTTGGTTAGACCTTCAATGTGGGAAGGCTCTGCATTGAACATAGTGTCATCAAAGTAATAAAACTAATCGTTGCATAGTGCAGGCGCCTGCTTTGCTTTTGTTCACCTACGCTCTGTGGTTGTTACAGGTTCAAGTAATCATTCTTGTTAGTTCAGTAGAGTGAAATAAACATTAGTGTATTTTGGGAGGCTGGGAAAGCCACTTGACTGAACGGAGGCTGCATAGACGAGATCAAATTGTTTCCATTTCAGCCTGACCACCTCCTGAAACTCTTGCTGGAGCTTCTGACCATCATTCCTGAGGAGGTATGTACAGGCTGGCACCTGTCGTTGTGGCTCAGTGACTGTGGCATTTTGCAGCTGAGCACGAGATCGCAGGTTCGAGTCCCAGCCATGGCAGCCACATTGGGGGTTCAGCCAGTGTCAAAATCTTGCTAGACCATGATATCTGAATAAATGATTTCCTGAGCATTTTGTGACCATAACCAGTAAAAAGTACGGCACTGTGTTGTTTTCATATACTGTAAAATCCTATAATTTCACGGCCCCGATTATTCACGAATAGGATACTTTGGGCATACTTGTGGCTAATAAACTAGGATTTTGAGCTTGTACCATGCAGCACACTTGGACCACAAAAGCTCCTTTATGTTTGTCTTCAACCATTTAATCTTGACTATATAGCTGCCTGTCGGCAGCTACGGAACGCACCCATTTTGGGCCATTTTGGGAGGGTTGCAGTGTGTTCCATAAGAGCAGTGAATACATGGCAACACTCCTGGAATGGCTGCTTTTCGCAGCTGCCAACTGGAAGCGACACATTCGATGCCTTGGGAGCAGCTAGCTTCCACATAGGTGAAGGTGTCTTCAAATTTTGTTCTCTTGAAAACCATGTAAGTTAATGTTCTAAGTGTTATACTGAATGATCCAGACCATAAAATTCCATCTTACGATTGAATTTTGATGATATATATGATTTTAAGAGAAAAACTCGTGTTCCTGCTTAATTGCCATTACAGCTGCAGTCGACAGAGCAGTCGATCCGAGGTCCAAGTCGGCAGCCACTGGAAGCGTCCAGCGGCAAAATCTTGACCTTTATCAACCAGCTCGCTGTGCTAGATGCTGATGCTCTGCGTTGTCTCAGCTCGTGGTCCCAGCTTGGCTTTGACTGGGAGAAGCAGTTGGCATTGCTGCCACGAATATTCATGTGCATCAGGGAGCCAGAGCTCTGCCGGCCTGCCACTGAAGTGCTGACCGTCATTGCTGGACAACCGGACCTTCACAAGTGAGTGACCGCCAACCCTGACACTGAATGATTGATGCTGCTCGGGCTTCTGGCTTTTGCTTAGACTTTCATTGAGGGCAAGCTTTTAGGTCACGTCCTAACTCAACTGAGATGGCTGTGGCATTCTGCTGCTGGGTATGACGTCAGGGTCTTGATTTCTGTCCTCGTTGGCCGCATTTTGATGGAAGTAAAATGCAAACTATAGAACCCCAGGTGGTCAAAATTAATGCGGAGTCCCCCTCAGCGGCGTGCCCCATGATCATATCGTGATTATGGTAACTCCAGAATTGATTGCTTCCATTTCATGTTTCATTGTGCATAGTTGACGATGTCAAATATTTAAGAACTAATAAAACTTGAGAATAGTGACTATTCGATTCGAGGAGCAAATCAAATAAGATGGCATTCGATTCGTTTTTCTAAAGTTTCAATATTTGCAGACTCCTGCTAAGCAGGGTATTTAGTAGCAGGATATTACTAACAGGGTGAACATTGAGAACAAATCATTGTTTGCATACTTGGGACTCTGGAGCATATGTGGCTGTGCATTATCGAACTGAAGTTTTAAAATGCAGTCTTGACAGCCCATTAGCATCTGGATATACTTCTGAGACTAAATTGGAAATGGGTGTTGCCTGCAGCGATGCCAGAGCAAGAAAAGTGCTTTTGCTCTGACGGGATTGGTTGCATTGTATGGTGCCATGTTATCAAGTAATGTTGCAATCAAGCGTATTCAGATTTAAATTGCTCTACACAGATGCTGCATCCATAAATAGTACTAAACAATGCCAATTTTAGTGCGAATGATTGCGATTTGGCAGGAAAAGTCTGGTTCCCCTGCTCTACTACATGACTTCTCATTCTTTATGTCTACAACGACTGCATTATTACTTCCATTTCATGTTTCTTCATGCAGAATGGACAATGTAGAGTACTCATAAGTTATTCGAAAAATATTTTGATTTGCGTCCAGTGGCTATTAAATTTGGTCTCAAAATTGAATGAGATAGTTGATTTGTTATTAGTTAAAATGTTCTCTTCGAATAACCCCGCATTTCCTACTAAACAGGGTATCAGTTGCTTCATCTGCATGATTCGAGAAATTCAGTGATACTAACCTTGTTGCTCTGTCTGTGCAATGTTTCCTTAATCTTTCGTCCTGCAGAGCAGAAGAAAACAATCCTGACATAATTTTTTGGCTAGTGTTTTGGGTGCCTAATGAGGACTATGCTGCAAGTTTGTGGCATGTAGTGCGATCAGCCAGGCTCATATTCCCAGCATATCATTAAAGTATGAATCTCTCTCTCTTTCTGCATGCAGGTGAATAGATAGCCCTTTCCTTTTTTTCTAGCGCCATGTAAGCTAAGTGGGACACAACTTAAAGCACACTAAACGGTTCAGTTTATCTAGGAAAACAGTTAACAGGAGCTCAGCTTAGAAGGTGCCTACTGCAATAGTCTTCTGATGTTTGCGGTTTACATATTCTGCTGCAGGTACCCCAAGTTTGTCTTGGAGATGGTTGAACGTGTGGTGCAGTTAGAAGACGTCTACTCTGAAAAAATGGCCTCTGGTGATATGGTCGGTATTTTCATTCTTTTACTGTTGCACTGCTGATCGTGTGTCACCTACAGGAGAACTATCGTTGTTACAACAGCTGAGAGACAAATTCGAGAAATTTTGGGGAAATTTATCTTCCAGAGTTCATCTGATTTTCAATGAAAGGTGTTTTTCCAATACAACTTTTGTTAAATTTGAACTTCATAGAAATGTTGCCTTTTCCTCCCACCACTGGCAAGCACAATATGTTCAACGTGAAGGTAGACAGGAATCCTGACTTGCCTATCTCGCAGAGCATTTGGTCTGTCCAACTACTTTCTCGGTGCGACGCCTCTCTGTTTATTGCAGTGTTCTCTTGTGCTGCTTGCCTGTCTTCCTCTCTGTGCCTTTGACACCTTCTCTCTCCTCTTTCATTCTCTGCTAGTTGTTAGCGCTAAATGTCTGTGCTGCTGTACAGGCAGGGTAGCAAGAAAGGGACTTGCAAGCAAGAACAAATTGTGTTTGTCGCCCAGTTGCGCAATGTTGACATCACAAACCCCAGTTGGGATCACATGAAACGGGCGTCATTGAAATGCCTGAGATCATTATCTGCAGCTGAAAATAAGCGTTACATGTCCATTGCTGTGTTGAGAGCTCATAGTACTTTCGATGTTAAGCAGATGTCATGTTGTGTGGCTGTTTCTCGGGTTATTAGTAAGATTCAATGCCATTTGAATGTTGCTCCACGAAGATATCGGCAGGACATAAGTTCGGCTGCCTTATCAGGCGAATCGGTATTCCTGTGTTTGTCTGGGAGGGTGAATTGAAGCTAGGTGGTTTTCATAAAGGATTTCTGCAGCCAGAACTTTTAGGATATGTGCAAGAGAGTTGTGCCTTTTTTCTTCCATGATAAACAGGTTCTGGCGACAGTTCTTGACACCGCAATGCCTAACCCGTGATGCATGACGCTTGCTCACCTTTATTTCTTACGGTGATAGCTATTTCAGATACAGTCAATGACCGATTTTCTGGACGTCCGATTTTTCGGACATGCCCGATAATTCGGTCGCCTTCGCGGCACCACCACATGTCCCATAGAGTCAATGTATAGGAACGCCTGAAATTTCGGACGCAAAAAACCTTCGCCGTCCGATTTTCTGGACTTTTCGCCATGACCACACGTCCGAAACGGCTTTAATCGAAGCCGCTACTGCCGCAATTTTGATTATCTCGCCTCCTCGAACCGGCACTCTCGCACGCAGATCCGCTGACAGCTATAGCTCCCACCACGGCAACACTAGGCCTAGCTACTTCGACGTTTGCTACCAAGCTTCTTTCTGTTCGGTGCCACATTTTTCATTGAAACAATTCGCAGCTGTTAGCAATGGCGCCGACTCCGCCTTTGTAATCCTCGTCAATGTCTAAAAACGCACGGCGCATAATGCCAGTGATTGGAAGTCAGCTTCGCCTCAATACAGCAGTGTTCCGCAGTGAAGCATACGCGAAGTATTGCGGTGAAGCATACCAAGAGTGGGAAGGGGCAATTGTCACGGGACATGGTATGTATTTCGGCGGGTGCATCCGCGGAACCCACCGTCTCTTATCGCAGTACGAGCACAGTTATGCCTAATAAGTGTACTGGCAGGCCTTCAGAGCTATTTCGGACGTGCCTGTGCCGGTTTGAGCCCTTGGGGGCAGTAAAAGGCATGCATTCGTTTTTTTCAGACTGCCCGATTTTTCGGACGCTTTTGCGGCCTCTAGGAGGTCTGAAAAATCGATGGTGACTGTACTTCAAAACTACATTTGTGATGTTTTAATCAGCATTGTGTTGATGTAGGATGTGATGCTGCACCCTTGTTCCTATACTCCATTTCATACCTAGCAGGCAACGCTGTAGTGTGGTCACAGAAGTCTCACTCCGTAAGCTTTGCCGTGCAATGCGCATTGCCATCGGCTAGGGATGAATGGAGCAAAGCGCATACTCCTCCGTAGCATCTAGGTTCAGCCCCAGATTTCTCTCTGGCAACTTGCACATGCGCACAAGCTTTGGGAAAAGGCTTTGTAGCTCTCATGTGCCTGCGCCATTGACAAAACGGAAATATGCGTTGTCTGTACCGGAGTACAGGGATTTTCCAACAAGAAGGTCTTGATCTTGGCAATAGTGGGTGATGTGCACACGTGTGGTTGTTACTGCAGGAATCGTGTGGTCACCTGTGCAGTCTGCTTGTGGAAATCGTAGAGTGCCATGCCCACAGCTTGGTGACGATGCTCCTCTCTAAGCCTGACCACAAGCTCATGATACTGAGGCTGTTTGACCACCTGTTGGTGAGTAATCGAAACATGCTTGATCTACTACATGCATTTATTTACCTTATATAAAGCTCAAAGAGATGCTAATGCAAAAAATTAGTTAATCCATATTAATAAATTACCCTTCTCTAATACAAAAAAAATATATATATGTATATATCCCACTTAGCATAAGAAGTTCGGTGAGCCGGGAAAGACTCTCCCACACTAGCTCGCCACGACATCATGGATTTCAGGAGTGTCTGACTGCTTTTGGTAAATTTTTTATCGGTAGCGATTAAGTTGTACTCTAATACAGCCAAAGACTGAACTTAAAAAGTTGGCAAAACTTTCCCTGAGGCGCATTAGCCCAAACACGAAAAAATACCTTGAAAGTCATATTACATTGACATAATCAGTGGTGGGGTTCCGGCGTGAAATTTAACTTTCAGCTTCATTTTCTCTCGTGATCAATTTAGTCATACAATATTAAATGAAACGAAAGGTTTGAAAGAATATTTTGAGAATAAGTGAATCCCGGATATATTGAATTAGCATTGTTTATATCTCCTCTTAGAGTGCACTTGCATCTCCTCCTGGTGCGTTCTTGCAGCCATTGCAATGTCATGGTAGCGTTCAACATTGGCCTTAGCTGCCACATTGTGTGTCTGCTGATGTGCCTATAAGGTTTCGTGATTCATGGATGACTTGGGGATAAGGCATTGGGTTACAATAATCACCATAACATATTAAGACCTATCATCACGAATTACACGCCCATCATGAAAAAGATTGCTGATCGCATTAACGTCTCCAACCATCTCTAAAAAACGGTTGCACCACCAATTTTTCTTCTTAGCGTCTGTGGTACCTGTTACTGCCCTTGGCTGTGCTTGTAGGATGGGGTTATTTACTGCTGAGCAGTGGTAGGGTGGTCAACACTTCGTGTCCGAGAGAAGTTGGGAATCTCTTTGTGAGCCTGAAGCCCCTCTACAAACTTTGCTTTCGCAGAAGTTCACTGGGACACCTCGTCAGTACCCGATAGACGAGACGTGGAGCCGAGGCTCTCTTCCCGCCTGGCACGCCCTCCAGGATGCAGTCTCCTCAATCGAGGGCTCCCAGCACGAATCCCTGCTGCTTCTGCTGCAGCCGCTCTGGCAGAATCTGTTTGAGGCCCTTCTGCGCAAAGCACAGCTGCCTCCAGACGACTCTCTCTGGGATTCGGGTATGTTATGTTTTCTGGGTGTCTGCCACATTGGCATTTGCCTTGTAATTTGCCGAGTACAACTGAGTAGCACTAATAACCAAGATGGGGTACACTTGATGAGTACGACAGAGCGCACTGTGTGTACACGCACATACAGTAGAACCTCGTTGATACAATCCCGTTAGGTACGATTTCTCGGCACCAGCGTTCAAGATCGAGAACACGAAAACACAATACAGTTACGCAATTCTTTTTTACCGGTTTGTAAGTTTCTAGAAAATGCGATCTTTCGGCACAAACATTTAGTACATTGCCAAACTGTGATCGTATGGCATGTTTTCCCGCCGCTAGATCCCACGAAAATGAGAAAGGGCATGAGGCATACGTAATTGAGAACAGTAGTCGCCCGCCACAGCAGCTTCCCCGCTTGCCCGCCTTTCTCACGTGAAAACGCCTGCGCACATTGTTTCCCTTTCGGTACAAGCAAATCTCCTCCCGGGTCGTCGCACCCCGCATTCACAGCTATCTTCGCCAGCCCTATTGTGATTAGCATCTTCACCTATCTATTTCACAGCGTGTGGGGCTTAGTGCCGTTGGAAGCATACTGCACGCTTTTAATAGGCAATAACCCAACACTTCGCACTGAGCATCATGTTTCGCTCTCGTGGCATGGTAAGCATCCTATTTCAGACCGACAGCTCAATTTCTTTTCAATTTCCCGTCACCGGTTTAAACACTATGCAACAGAAAAATGACAATGTGAGTCTCAGGTCGCATCGGCTCTTGTCTCGTCGTCTCATACTGCAATGATTCGCATTGAGTAGGCACGTGAGTGCTCTCTGCCAAAATGCCCTGCTTGAAGAAGCTGCTGACGCAGGCTGAATTCGAGGAGCACAAATGTAAGCTTGCCGAAGCCGCAAGAACAGGCAGCGCGTGTCCGAGCGGCCCGAGCTTGGCGGGCACCGGTGTCGCATGCTGCAACGATCCACGTAACGCTTCGCATTACAGAGATGTCAACTACAGTTGAGTCTGTCAGATATTTTAGTGACTTCCGATCGTACATTTTTCTTGTTAGTACGTTTCTTTCTCGTGTTTTTTTCACAAAACATGTGAATGAAGTTCTGCTGTATGTGTTAAGCGCACGTTCTATCTTGCTCACGAGACCTGTGATAGAGCTGGCAAGAATTGTTAGGTAAACTGAAGCCATAGTGTACCCAGAAAGGGCTAATTGTATGCTGCATCCACTGTTTCGTCATCGTGTTCTTTCTTTTTTCCGCCTTCTCTTTTGATTGTCTTTATAACCTTGGCGTCTGTGCATGCTCTCTCGACCACAGCCCACATACAGCCCATGCCCCTTACAATGGATCCACACTTAGTTTGGTCTACCTATATTACGAATGCAACCTATTCCGCATTTAATGGACCCAGCTATAATGGACTATCGGCTACAACAGACAAATTTTTTAGCAAATTTTGTCTAGGTAGTGTAAATACAATGTACTTTGCTGCGGCGACGTAGACGCCATTAGAGCACGTTGGTGTCTACGTTTCCCTTTTGTCCCGGTCTGCTTTTGCAAAAATGTTATCCAAGTTCACATCACATTGTTGGTGATTGCTACAAGAACTGTTTTCTTTAGGGTCCTCGTTGTTTTCTCCTTCGGTGCTCTTATCTCAGGACATTTCCTTGTCACCTCAAGGTTACGTTGGTCCTCAAGGATACGTTGGTCCTCAACAGTAAAATAATCTTCAAATTTCATGAACCACTGCGAGTTCTTTCTGTAAAATGCACATGGAGAAAACGTCGCCATCCTTGATACTCTGTGGCACAAAAAGCACGTATGAATTTCATTAATCGTGCTGCTAAGAAAGGGCTGCCCCTCATACGGAGACGCTGGGAAATGGTTATCAATAGTTGGAAGAAGTTCTCAAAGGGGCCGCAGCAAGTTAAAAAAAAAAAAAAGCACATGCAAGCAAGTGCATGTGTTGGCCACTTCCCGCCATCTGACCGGAACCAGTATGATCTCTGTTCTGATGATAAGCTTTGATCAGGTCATGTGTGGTTCAAAGCATTGCTTGCACAGTGTTTTTCAGATGTTTCAAAAGGCACTGTGCTTTTGGCCAGACCTCTCATCGTGCCGTGTACTGGCATCCCTGTAATGCTTTCATGGCTCTAAAGCCCCGAAGATTTAGAGAAGCACTTCTCAGTGTTTCTGAATTTTTGGGGCACACCACTGCTACTGAAACTGTTGAGTTATAAAACCTTTCACGGGAATGTGATTGCAGAATCGCTTCAGAACCTTTGAAAAAGACGATATAGTACTTGTTTACTGTGCAGTGTACTGTGGCTTTTTAGGTGCAGGAAGGTCATATTACCTCACCTTTTGGTGAGGTAATACAGCTAGCGCACTGTGCATTGTAAGTGATACTTCTTTCATGCTTGTCAAAATACAGTAGTATCTACACATTGTGCAATACCTTTTTATATGAATACCTTTCTTTGACTCTTTTGGCCGTTTGTTGGAGGTTGATTGTTGCACTTGGCAAGGAAAACGTTTGTTCGTTCGCTCTCTTTTCCTCACTCTCTTGCTCAGTCTTTGTTTCGCTCGCTTTCTTTGTTGCTTGCTCTCTCTAATTCGTTCACTCACTCGTTTGGGCTGTCATTGACATTGACAATCATCATTAATGTTTTATGCACAGCTTCAAGTAAAAAGGAAATTTTTTTTTTTGTGTAATTTCTTTTTCTGGTTAAGTTTTGCATAAGATGGTACATTGCTATTCTGGGGATAAATTTGTACCGGCACGGTTAGTGAAGATTATCATCATGCAGTGATGTTACGATTGATGCATTGTATGCTATGAACATGGTGCTTGCTTTCAGAGGAGAAAGACTCCTTGCGGTGCTGTCGCCAGGACATCGGAGACTGCATTGTGAGTGAGACATGGTATTCTTTAATGTCTTAGCAGTGCGTGTGTAGAAAAGACCTTTGCTCCCTCTCTCCAAAAGACATGAGGGTGAAAGGAGACCCTTTAGTGGTTCTGTAGTTTTATATATAACTTATCCCAGAGGTGCTTTCTGTGCTTTAAAGATGATGAAAAAAAAAAAAAAAGAGAAACAATTCGTAGAAATCGGTGCGCTTATGTGAAAGTCGTTCAGCTGAGAAATTCATGCAGCACATGAGTAGACAAAATACTTGAATGTCAAACTATTTCAGTGATTCATTTTCCTCTCCCCAAGACATTGCTGCATACAACCGATTGTGACAGTGTAAGTAAGCACTTGAAGGGACATTAAAGACAAATTATTTCAGCTGTGCGACTAAGTTACCCCTCTACAATGCCGAAAATGCCATTCTTACTGCAAGAAAGGGCTTGATGAGACAGAAAAAACTCAAAACCAAAAGGTGTGTGATGATGTCGATTTGACGCTCCCGCACTAACTTGCCATTTTTGCGGCATCTGCTTGGGCCTAGTTAGTTTTTTGTAGGAGAAGATCGACTGCATTGTCTTCCAAAAGAGCCAAAGACTGAACTTGTAAAGTTTCAAGACGTTTTACTGTGCCATGCAGCCAAAATATGAAACAAATTCGGTAAGCTGCATCAGGGACACAGCTGCAGTAGAGTACGTGAAATGTCTTGCCTTTAGTGCATGGGCACAGAGGTACAGGGATGACGTGTCCAAATAGGCAAGTTATATTTATTCATGCATTAGAAAGCTTGCATGCCTAACACATGTTACAGCTAGCAGGGGCCTTAGTCTAACTTTGTAGTCGTTCTCGCTCCCTATTCGTAGTATGCCCGTTTGTTTTGCAGAGGGTACTTGGGCACTAGAGTATACTTGGGCGTAATAGTACTCCCCTAGTACTCCCCTAGTAGGGAGTACATAAATTACGTCCCTACTAGGGGCTCCCAAGACTGCCCTGCACCGCTTGACTCCGCCGCACTAGTGGATGGCTGGTGCTCTTGTGCTTGTCTCAATCTCCTGCGCTTGTGCTCCCTATGGAGACGGACACATACTACTCTCGTCAAAGGCGTTGGATATCCCTCTGAGTTGCTGCCCGAGTCTCTCTGTGCCATTTCTGTACCCTACCTCTTGAACGTACGAGGGTCATAGCTGGGCAAGTATGAAATTTCTGCAACAATTTGCACACTTATAGGCCTTATAACTAGGGGAGTGCAAATATCAAATGTTTAAATTTCAAAGTGAACTTGAGTAATGATAACTAAGTGCAAGTTGATTATTTTTCAAATACAAATACTATTAGTTTAGTAAAAAAATGCTATTTCTTTCACAAACCAGAGGTAGAAAAAAAATTAAAAAATAAAACAGTCAACTTTATTGCATAGCAAATAGAGTACAGGAAAACTATGCATTGTGGTTAACAAAATTTTATAGTACAACACTTTTGTTTGACAGTATCATAACTGCAGTTATTTAATGTCACGAAGGAAGGATAGCTGCTCGACATGTGCAGGTAGCAGCGACACTCTCCTGCATGCCACAGTTCTTCAGACACTGAAAAAAGCTGCTCACTGTCTGGTATTGGCAGGTATCTCGTTGCAATCTGAGTCAACAGTGGGCACCATGCTTATACCACCACTCACATGGATCTTCTTTTTTGGCCCAAGATTTCATCATGCACATATCTTTCAACCTGTGCTTGTACCAGGAAAATTGCTGCCACAAGCAAGTGAAAATTGCTGCTGGTTGATGATTAGTCTTTCGACAGTGCTGATGGAGCCTCTTCAGAAGCTTTTGCTGTTGAGGACATCTGGGTTCCTTGTTGAAATTTTCCTTGCTTATTCTAAAGCCTGGTTTTTAATCCATCCTATTGCAAAAACCAGCAGCTTCCAGTGCCTTCCAGTGTGGAACCAGCACATTTTTTGACACTGGATGGCACTGGGGATGCTGGCACACGCTGGGAGTCACTGGCAGTCACTGCGATACTTGTGAGATCGCTGGATAAGAGCTGGGGCGCACTGGTGTGCGCTGTACACGCGCTGGTTGTCGCTGGAGTTCGCTGGCTCGTACTGGAAACTGCGCTGGTTTCGTTTGTGCCGCACTGCCCGAGTATAGACGCTATTGAATATTAAATGCTTGATAAATTTTATGTACATATCTTGTGCAAAAATCAGACTCCTGTTCTAAATAGCGCTATAATTTGGGGTCATAAATGTCTGTTTCATGTCGGCTGTGTTGCAGCTTGGAATAAAGGTGCGTGAGCTAGCCCATGCATATGCGACACTTCAGATCACTTTCGCTTTGTACATTTCTGTTCTGACTGCGCGGATAGCTGTATTCATGAACGAAATTACGCAAACGCAGATAACGCCTCGTTTTCCAGTAGTTTGTAGGCAAGCGATGACTACCAGTTGTCGCAGTGTTGTGCAGTCGAAACGAAACCCAGCAGCCGTTCAGACGCGTTCGAACGGACCTTAGGAAGCCCGCTGCTGATTGATATTATCGCACCGACAACAAAGCTGAGGCGATTCGTGTGCTTCCACTTTCCCTAGTGTACTAAAATAATAGTTAAAAGGTTCTGAAGCTCAAATACAAACATTTTCGCATTCATCAGGTACCGGCGCCGAGATCATTCACTTCCACCGCAGGTTAGGCCTACCGTACCCGCTGAGTCCGTCTACACTCTATCGGCCCGTCTGGGCTCAGGAATCAGCAAGTCTAATGAGGATAAATCACTCTGTAGTTCAGCTTTCCCATCGGTGTTCTTAAACAGACCATTCTTCCGTGTTTACAGTGTCAGCCCAACAAGCGATGAACGCTGAAGGCTGCCAGCCGCATTAACGGACCACTTCTCTGACGGAGATATGTGACTACACATACGTGTCGATTGAAATGCATTGTCGAGCTATGGAAATGTTGCCTTACCCTTGCGCAAAGAACAAGAAATGGCTGTAAAATTGGCAGTAACAGTCCGTACAGTGTCCTGCGTTGGTGGTTTATTTAAGGCTTTTTTTTGGAGTTAATATACCAATCGCAAAAGCAAATAAGTGTTGCAGCACTTCAGGCATACTGTGCAATACGGACAACTTTTTTGTTCTGATAGATGCGTAAATTTTAGTTGCGGGGCGATAGCGCATCTACCACGTCTGTGCGAGATGTCTGTGTAAAACTGCGACTGTGTCTGCGTGTTGACATGGCAAATTATGAATCGGCAATCACGAATCGACGTGGCGCAGTGGCAGGATACTGCGATTGGGATCTGTAGGTGGGAGGTGCGAATCCTACGGGCTACTTTGGTTTTTACTTTTTCTTCTTTTTTTTATTGCATTACAACGCTCTCTGTTCCTTTTTGTATTTGAAAAAATATATAAGGTAGCCAGGCACCACGTATTTCTCTCTCCAGAGCTGCATTTCGCACCAGTACCCCACGCCCAGCACCTCCCAGTATGCAGTGCCTTGCCAGCGTCCCAGCATCCAGCACGCGACACTGGGCCCATAATGAGGAATGGCACTGGTCATTGGATACTGGGTTTTGCAATAGGGCAGTTTGCCATTGAAGCATCCTGGCTTACTACTTGGCCAAATTTGTAGTTTTGGAAACGTTTTTATGCACTTAGCCAGATTAGTAGCAGACGGCAAAGTTTCCATCTGGCAGCTGGTGTTGTCCAGTGTCTTGATAGTGTCGCGTAACCATAAGCACCAGCAGGGGCCCCATGATAGTGCCCACTTCTTACTTTTGATATACAGTGGAACCTCGTTGATACGATCTTCGCGGGAACCAGAAAATAAAATGCATCCCAAAAATCGTATCATCCCAAGCAAGCCCCAAACGTAAGAAAGCAGGCTTACTTGGTGACACTCGCTAGCAAAGCTTCCTGTGGCATTGAGTAATACTGCTCTGCATAACACACGTGTTATGCGGAGCAGCATCACGACACCACACCAACCGCAGCCAACACACTTTTATTGAGCAACTTAAAACAGCTCATCAGTTTTCGCTGAACTTTCTTTTTTTCAAAGTCCATAAACAAGTTATTTTGAAAGATAGCAAGTTCCTTGACATAGCTACGGAGGTCACGACACCACGAGGCTACGAATTCCGAAACAAAGGAACACCGTAGAGACCGTGACACAACGAGCGATATGACTGGCGGACAAGGGCAGGCGCTTCAATGAGCCATGTGACCGCATGAAGATCTCGCCTGAAAAGCCAACCAAAACAAGCGCGAGCGAAAGTGGATGTGAGCAGACGATACTACGAGTGCCAAAATAGCGGTTGGGCAGGTCTGCATGACACCAGTTTCTCGCGCCGCGGCCGGTTGGAGGCACGCGCCTCCAAACCGGCCGTGCCCACGCATGATCAGCGAAGGGTGCAGCTCTCATTGCTCTGCTTCGCTCGCGGCTCGTTTGCTGCCGGGGCGCGCGGCAATTTAAATCGGTCTGGGACCGATCCCTCCCACGGCACGAAAAACCTGCTTCGCGGTAGCTTTTGTGGCGCGTAATTTGCCACTGCCGGCGTGCAGTGCGCGTTTTTCTGCTAGTGTTGCCGGCCCTTAACATATTGTTCGTGGGTCGTTGAAATGTAATTTTATCTAGTACACTTGAATATAAAGCTACGAGTTTCAGAAATATCAGTTTGCAGTCGTATCATCCGATTTCAGGTGAAAACGTGATCGTATCAACCGCATGAAAATACATTGCTCCTAAGAGGCGGCGTTGGCCGGAAAACGAAAAAAAAAAAAAAACGTATTACAGTATAGACCACTTGTAACGTAACCGCTTATAGTGCAGGACTGGATATAATATGTTCTTTTCAGACTCCCATTAATTTTCCCATAGCACTTCTATGTAAACGCGGATCGGTTATAGTGCAGTTGCGGGACACAAAATACTGGTTACAGTGCGGCTGCCTGGAAGTTCGGCAGTCAACCGAGACGGCAAACGCTCCCCTCAAGCCACAAATATCGTATTTACTCGAATCTAGCGCGCACTTTTTTTCCGATAAAACAGGTCCAAAAATTGCGTGCGCGTTATAATCGAGTACGACCCTAAATCTGCGTTACCATATAGCCGTCGGCAGTTCAAGATGGCCGCCTCGCACGCGCGGGGTGCGACTGTTTTCACAACAAATCCATGCAGGGGCGGCGCCTCGCCTGGATGACGTATCACCATTTCTTTTTTTTTCCCCTCTCCGTTTGGTGGTGCGGTCGGTTGTGCCCCGGTGGTGCCGGGCGCCGACGCGAAGCGGCGGTCGTTGGGGTGTTGCGGAGTGCAGCGTAGCAACACCCCAAATAAACAAATACTGCTCCACTCAGGTAGACTGCTCCCTCCCCGATAGTGAGAATATATTTGGATCATCAAAACAGTGATGCGTTTATTTAGGAATACCATCGATCCCGTAACAGCAGCCACAGTTGTGCCTAGTCACCACCAGCCCAGCGTGTTCTCCGTTCCAACAGCGGCGGCGTTGAAGCGCTGCCAAACAGAGATAAAAAAAAAAAGAAAATGGTGATACATCATTGGAGGCGAGGCCCCGCCCCTGCACGGATTTGTTGTGAAAACAGTCGCACTCGCACGCACGTCGAGCCTAGCTACTGTAGCTTCCTCCATGTGCTGCAGTACATATGCTTAGGCAATCGTCTACCTTCTCGATTGTCTATTATCGCAATAAAATTGTTGTTTTGGTTGTAGTGCGGTACTGCTTATAATAGTGCGGATATTCGCGACTCCGGCGACTTACGTTATAAGCGGTCTACACTGCACGCAGAATCGTATCAAGGTTCCACTGTACTCCACTGCTATGCTGACTTTATATGCTATGCTGACTCCAAATATGCTGACTTTAAGAACTGACAACGACAATTTTCAGGGGTTCGAATATTTCTAATAGCAAAAGCGTCTTTCGAATTGAATCGAATACTAACCGATTCAAATCAAATATCTCAATTTTCAAATATTTGATCACCACTGCTTATGACTCCTGATGATCTCCAGTTTCAGTTAGATAAATATACGTACTATGGCATATTAAGCTCTCTCTAATGCGACCTGTCCCACTTGGATCGACAAACATACTGCTGAGCGAGAACTTAAGTTTAGCTCTGATTGAGTCATATGTGGCGTGACAACGGCGCCATTTGTGCACGCGACAAATGCATGGTCGAGTAATGGCTCTGTTCCTCTACACTTAATACACCAGGATTTATGCAGTTTTGGCAAGCGACCCCCTTTGATCAAAGTGAAAAATGCTTCATGTCAAAATTTAAAATCTGTAATGTTACCACAACTATACATGTTCCATAAGAGCACTAAGTACACACAGCTCTCTCCAGTGGATTCAGCTTAATACCACTTTTGTGTGCATTGCTTGTCTGTTTTGTGCACAGTAGATCTCAACTGTTCCAAAAAACTATTTTTCCACTGTTGAATAGTGGCACCGTCTGTCATTGCTACGATGAAACATACCTTTCTACGTAGGTAAGTACGAAAGTGTTTAAAATGGTTTAGTAGTGCATGCAAACATAGTATTCATGTCAAGTAATCATTTGAGACCGTTATATTAGACTTAACATTGAGACTTTGGAGGTTGTCCAATGAAAATGTGTCAGATTTATTTAGTCAAAATATTGTCAGACCAACTCTTCGACTTATCTAATGAAGCTGCAAGGAATAAAGACGTTGCAGTCATGGCGAAAAATTGACGGACTAAAATTTCTGTTTAAATCGAAGCATCGCAAGTTATCTCTACATCCTGAACCTTGTGTAACATTGCTAACATCACAAACTAAAAAGCGATGGCATCAGATTAATTAATTAATTAAATTCTGAGGTTCTGTGCGCCAATCAAGAATCTTTTTTCTGCGCGTGAATTGCCTTTGTCATCTAATCTCAGTGGAAAGGTGATGGAAAGTCTTGCGGATTGATTTTGTTGTTGCATTTGCCTGTATTGTTTCTATCTGTATTACTGTTGTTGTATTGGGAATCACATCAATTGTTTTTTGATGCATTGTAATGTCATTTTTCTGGGTTACCGTATATGCCTTCTTGCTAACGTTTGAGTGCAAGCATTCTTGCCCCTCCTGCATAGCCCACATTGGGCCTGCAGTATTTTTGTAAATAAGTAAACAGTTGAGTAATTAAATAAATTAACTAAACCTACCTCGAAATGTCATCTCCAACCAAAGAAAGGGAAACATTGTAATCCATCTGACTAGCGCACATCTACAAAGAAAACCCATATGGGTTAGGAAAGCAGTACGGGTTTCCTTTCATGAACATTCCTTTCATTATTGCCTTTCATGAACTTTCCTCCATCTTCTGGGCTTCCACAGAACTGATCTGCCACATACCTCCAATCGAAATTTCAGTGCAAATGAACCAGCTTTTTGGTATACACCTAAAGCTCTGGCTGTTTACTTGAAGTCATGTCATTTCATGTTTACCTGATGCTGCTATTTAGGCAACACTGAATACTTGCCTTGCAGTCGTGAAGTATTAACAGCTGAGAGCTTCCATTTCCTATGGCACTTCATTTTAAATGTGAGAATATTTGCATTGTCATCGTAGATGGGTACTGCTGGATTTTTTTGTTTCAGATGGCTCTGTTTGATATCTTGCGGGAGAGTCTGCTCGCGGCACTCGCCGTTCACCTTGAACTGGCGATACGGGCCCTCGAGAAGGACAGCCAGGCCTGGCCGGCAGCCGAGGCGTGCCTGTTGGCACTCCAGTCTGTGGCAGAGAATGTCAGGCCCCACCAGGAGCCGTACCTGGGACCCCAGTTCCGTGCGGCCCTGCCCCACCTCATGCGGGACCCACGCCTCCAGCCAGCTACCCTGGTTTGCCTTGGCTCCCTCGGCAGCTGGCTACAGTTGAGTGCTCACTTGAATTCGTTCGAACCTCGCATTTGTGACATTAAAAAAAGGTTTATCTCAGGCACTCCTATCTAAGTATGTTAAAGAAAATGTTTTGCCCGGCATCTACTTGCACCGGATATGATAGTTCGTTGCACTTAAAAGGTTAATCGACGAACTGTAGGGAGCAGATTTTTGATTCGGGCCATCGATTTTGTGACAAAAGTTGTTGAAAATCACAGAATTAAAAAACAAGACTCAAGCATCAAACTTACAAAAGTAACTCAAGAATAACAGATATTGCAGTTCGGTAAGTTTTACTTGCTGAGACATCTAAGATGGACAAAATTTATCAATCATACACAGCTCTCCAATATACCACTGATTTGCGAGTAGGACTTCTATGAATAGCTCGTAAACGTTGTGACCATTTTGCTCAAGCTGTAAACTCTTGTATCAAATTTGTCCAAATTAAGTGGACCGTCATACTGACAATGAGGACATGTCCTTGGTGTACAGTCTGTATTTTCCACCATCAGAGCACTGTAAGTGCGGTGTGTGCTCTTGGGGCATAGTTGTGGAATATTTGTGAAAATTATGGCGCCCTTAATAAAAGCTCCTTCTGCAGTCAGTAGAATTGGAAAATGAGACTGAAATAACTCAGACATTCAGATGCTGTCTTTCTTTCAGAACAAGAGCATAAACTACCACTGAAAAGAATAGTAGATGTGATGCTTTGGCCAATGTTGAAATCTGTATGTGCCAAGTTTGGAAGATTGGAATCCATACTACATGAACGAACAAATGTTACACTGGTGCATTTGGTGTTGCATGGAGTGTACAGCGCTCAAAATTGCGTGTAGGTCTGCACTCAAAATGGAAAAGAATACTGCTGGAAGCCTAAGCTATCGCTGGAATTGTCTCTTTCGTTATCTAAGTATGAAGCTGTTGGTGATATACGAGTAGTTGTTATTATGTGCGATACTGAAAAACCCTATGCATATCTTGTGGTCCAAATATTTAACAAATTTGGGCTTATGGCACATGGTTCATGCAGTTTTTTCTGGCATGAGGTATTTTTCGCAAAATTTTGCATGTCCTTCAAATTTGTTTGTAAAATTTTGAAATACACATGAAGGACTGCGAAATAGTGGAGGGCTGTGAAATAGTGGATGGGTGTTGCAGTATCAACAGCAAGAAGTAATGAACACAAGAGATCAGGCAGAATTTGCACTGAAAGTCAACTGCCTTGTGCGCAGTGCAGTCCACTGTTTAAGAGAACACTCTTATGTGTAGCTCTCACTCTGCTGGCGCTGTAGCTGCAATTGCCTGCTGAAACTATAGGTCATTGCATTGCACAGATGTGTTGAAAGATGCCAGCGCCACCAACCTCAAGTCCTGATATAGGGTGTGCAATACCGTCTTTTATCGAATGTAATGTGAAAGTCACACGAAAAAAAAATAAAAATAAAATAAAACCACTAATGTAATGCGAGATTAATGAAAAAAGAAATGGTACCTTTATTCAAGGAATCGCAATTCGAAATTTAGTTCTCGTCACTCATCACCGCCGTCTGAAGAGGAGACGGAGCGCCATTTTCGGGCGATCGCTTTCGTAGGTAGTTTCACTTTCGTGAAATTTCGTGTGACTCGGCACTGAAAGCATCCCGGATAAGTGTTTCTGGCGCTGTCCTAAGCTCATTATCAGCACCATGAGCACCAGAGATGATGCTTCTTGTGTTTGTGTCTGGGCTCATTCAGGCAGTCTGTACCTATGTTTTGGGGGAGCCTGAATGTCACTGCCTATATTCTTAGTTTTTCGATTATACGATGCCCGGATTATACGACCGTTTTGTGTGGTCCCCTCAAAGTCGTATTATTGGGGTTCCACTGTATTTGACAGTTCTTGCTACCAAAATACAAATCCTGAGCTGTGAGCTAAGAAATATGTTTGCTTCATTGTCATCAATATTGTCTCATCTTGGATATGACATCTTTTTCTCTCCAATATTAGTGTCTAAAGAATATATGCATATAATGAGCCTTGAATATAACGATGGCATTTTCAGTGCTATTGTATTTACTCGAATGTAACACGATCGCAATCATAACGCAACTGTCAACTTTCCAGTCATGCGGAATTTAAAAAAAATTAAAACCGTGAATTTAACACGAGATGAATGGAAAAAGAAATGTTACCTTTATTCAAGGAATCACAATTTGGAAACAAGTTTTCTTCACTTATTGTCGTCTGAGGGGGCGACAGCTTTCCTTGGGTGTTATTCTTGGGCAATCCCTTTCGGAGATAGTTTCACTTTCGCAATATTTCACGACACTCGGCACTGAAAGCGTCCCCAACAAGTGTTTCTGGCACTGTGCCAAGCTTGCTAGGAGTGCCAAGAGCACTGTTGGCCATATACTTCGAGGGGTTCGGTGCCGGGACGAGCCTATAGTCTTGCAAAAGTGAAACTATATCCGAAAGTAACCGCCCGAGAATCAAGTCATCTTCGAGCTTGTTTTAGATGAAGTACTTCATAAGAGGCTGCACAACCATTTCATTCGGGGATGGTACCAGGCCACCACGAGGTCCACAGAGCCCTTCAGTCGACCTCGCATTTAAAGAGGGCCTCACACTGGTCCTGCCATCCACGAATCGTTGACTCGTTGACGTCTAGCTGCCGAGCCACAGTGGAGTTTCCCATTGTCTCGGCCATCGAAATTGCTTGTCTCTCAAAACGGTCGTCATACCGAATGCACTGCATCGCCATAACGTCACGAATAAATGGAGTTGAAGCATGAAAGGCCGCAGGGTACTGCAGCACCATAACCGTAACACCAGTCACAAGCACAGCAAAGATGGTGTCGATTCCAACTTTAGTCGACTTGTCTACGGATCGGATTGAGATGTAAAGGTACAGGCTGGCAATGTAATGCTAAAAACCGGGGGATTTAGGATATTTGTTTTAAAATGGTCAATTTTGCTGTTATTCGAATGTAACGCGATGGTTGAGTTCAAGCAACGAAAATTATGAGAAAAACTCGTGTTACAATCGAGTAAATATGGTACTTTTCTCTCTGGGCACAAGTTCGCCAAATAAAGATCACAATTCACACTTCTTGCAGTACACTTGAACCTCAGTGTAATGAGCAAGCATACGAAGTAGCATATAACGAAGCCAGAGATGATGCTTCTTATGTTTGTGTCTGGGAAAACATAGAGCCCCTTGGATGCTTTTATTCTTCTCGCTGTTGTTCAGGATTTCTTTTTTGAGGATTTCAATGTGTGTGCTTATGACGGAAATGAGAAGTGCCGTATTTACTTGTATGATGAACCCTTCTAAAAAAACATTCACAGGCGAAGTTGGAGGGTGCATTCATTATGTAGGGTCAAATTTGAGTGGCCACCACTAAGCCTAATCTGTGGTGCCCTAAGATTGGGTCTGAAAGCCAGCTCCCAATGAATTCGCAGGCAGACGTTTGATTTTCTCGCCTCGAAAACACTAATTCTTACGCAAAATCTGTGCCCAAGGAATCTGCACTTCTGGCTGCTTTTTTGGCTTCTTCAACATCAATAGCATCATCCCGTAACAGTTTTAAATACCTGACTTCTTTTACAATATCGGTGTGTATGCTTATAATGAATATCAGATATGTCGAAGGCATTTTCATGTCAGATGCAAATAGATTATAATGACACTTGACTCTACCGAGGTTCAACTGCATACACATCTGCATACTTGCATTGCAAATCCACCATGCCTGCAGGGACCCGCAGCAGCTTGGTGTGGTGCTGCCTGTGCTTCTTGCGGGCCTGGAGGCGGGCCCTAAGATGTCTATGGCAGCCTCCCTGGCCCTCAAGGACCTTGCCCGGGATTGCCCTCAGGCTCTTGCTCCCCACACCCAACCCCTGCTGGAGGTCACCCAGCGACTTCTCCTGGGGCAGCAGCTGCGTACTCGTGAGAGGGTGAGCTTGAAGATTAGCATACCGGCCAACTCTCCAGAATTTTTGGTGGATGTTAAGAATTTGGGCTTGTTTTATGAATTTACAAATGTCGCATCAATATTCACGCAAAATAAATTCTGTTTGCAAGAAAGTTTTTCAATGGTCTCCGAACCTTCTATTCCAAGTCTTTTGTTGGTGAAAGGATGGGAAAGGGGTACTTGATTTGAATAAGTTTATAGAGACAAGTTTCTGAAGAGGATAAAATTGGCCACAACAGTGTCTCTGGAAAAAAACTCACTGTGATCTAAAAACAACGCGCTTGTCAATCTTTGCTGTTCCAATTTCGCAGCTTATGTGCTGCATCTAACGGTAAACCATCGTCAATAAAGGGTGTATGACTGCCTGAAAAAGCGTGTGCTCAGAGTAAAAAAAGTGAGTGCTATTCCCCTCTGCGTCAGTGTCGTGTCTGCAGAACTTTGTGAATCTTAAAGTCCGCTGGTTGGCAGACATGCACTAGCAGCTTCATCAAGTATCTCTTGTATGTCCGTTGTGCCGGCTGATTAAACCGGAATTGTTAGATTCAAGCTATTGATATTTGGCCTGTGTTGGTGCCAACACATGTAAGGGCATCATGTAGTACCAAGTACTTTGCAGACAAGAACTTGTATGAACTTTAGTCATATCACGTCATATAACCCCGCATGAATTGAGCATATCAAATATGTTGCGAATTTCTCCTTACGGTGTGGCTTTACGGCAGCGCGTGCCACACCTAAAATCGGAACTGATTTAAGCACAGAAAGCTGCTGCAAAGCCCATAGCAGTATATTTTGATATGCTGGAGGAAGTTTTCTTTTGTAGGTATAGCTCATGAAACGAATTACTGATTAATTAACATACTAATTTCTTACTCAGACATATATCTATATATTTTGGTGTGAACATGCTCTTCATGCATCTTCAGACAGATTTTCTAGTGCAAGAAACAACACGGTCGACAAAGAAGCACACATGGACAGCGCTGTCTGTGTGTGCTTCTTTGTCGTCCGTGCTGTTTCTTGCACTAGAATATTTGTATGAAGATGCATGGAGAGTAACGAGCCCGACTTTCAGTTCTTTTTCTCTTCATGGCCAGAAGTAATGATGAACAAGGTATTCTAATTTTCCTTCATGTGGAATGGTGTTTAAGCTTTTTAGGATTAAAGGGCCCCAGGCTCACCAGGCCCATTGGAAACTTTAGTCATATCACTGGAAGTTGTGCATTGCCATCTAAGGAATGTTCTAAGGGGCTAAGGAAAGCATCATGCAGTGGTTTGTTATTTTGCAGACAAGATTGTCGGCATGTGACCTATGTACTGCTCTTATCTGTATACCCAAACCTGGTGAAGTGCCCTTTAAGGGAATAGGAGTCATTGGTTTCTTCTAGCTGTTTTGCTTTGTTGTTCTCCTTCCCCCCCTCCTCAAGGTTCGCCTGCTGAGCTTGGCCGGCCAGCTGTTGGCATCTTGGGACCTCAGACTCTCCGAAGCTTGGCTATCCACAGTGCTGGATTACCAGCTACAGCTGCTGCAAGCAGGGCAGCCCGCAGTGGGGGAGGCATTGCGCGAGCTGGCAGCGCTCGTGTCAGGGCTGGCAGGTCGCGAGGAACCACCCTCGCTGGTCGAGCCAGTTATGGCGCAAGCCCTGCCTGCTCTCCATGCTGTTGCTGCCAGCCATGCCCATGATGAGGACACCATTGGTGTAGGCATCTGCTAAACACATGTAGTTGACCCTATATAACAAACATATGTAACAAATATAGATGCAACGAAACATCAGTTGTAAAAAAATATGCCGTATTTACAAGAGTATAACATGACTACGAAAATAACGCTAGGAGGAAGTTTGCACCCTTAAGAAAAAAAAAAAAAACTTGTATTACGATTATAATGTAAACTCGGGACTTTTAAGGGCAGCCATAGATGGGGCGGCAAGGAAGGAGAAAAAAAAATTGTTTACAAAAAAAAAAAAGCTCGCATTATAATATCATAAGTACAGTAGTACGGTATATTTTTTTCGATTATAAGGCAGTTACGATTATAAGGCGAGGGTGCAGTTCGGGGACCCAAGAAAAAAAACTTAAGTATGCACACTAATATAAGGTGACATAAAGTAGCCGATGGATTATTCTGACTCAGCAGGGATTGCCTGAAGTGCTGAATTACTAACACAGCCAGAACGCAAAATGGCGATGATGAAATCGAGGCAGGTGGGGGGGTAAGGAACTTCACCACGCAGAGTCCGTGCTATCTGCAAATACATTGAATAGCAGCGAGTCAGAGATGCTGACTTTTCGTCGGACTTTGCATCTGAAAGTGACGACGACACAAACCAGCCCGGAACATTGGCGGCCGCAGCCCCGCATGCACAACTGTAGTGCTTGTAGTTAAACTTTTGTAGCAAAATACCTGTTCAATGAAAAGGTTTGATTTTTTCGGATATAGTGCCTAATAGACGGAAATACGTTTTGGATATCTCATAATTTTCATTACATTTTTTTTCTTAGTAGACACAAGCGTGTCTTTAAAAACATTGTTCAATTTTATCGCACAATCTTGATTTTAATAATTTATATCTTTTTTATGACATACATCTTGTTAATAAAACTTTTATGCGTGGAAAGTGCATTAATTTTGCTTTGTATTTATGTATTACATTAATATTGAGTGCAGTAGTTCCTTCAGAAGAAAACATTTTCTGTAACATACAAAAAACACCCATTTTCCCCATGGTTGGGAAAGAGTTAATTGTTTAACTCTGCTTCCTGCGTGCTCTAATTGCATGTAATAAGCTGCGGCTTTAGGTGTTCAAGGATGGCATTGCTGTAACAACTGCAAAGAGGGGTGACGGGCGGCAAGTGACATGCAAGCTCCGCCAAGGCATCACTTTGGTGGCCCCAAAAGGGGCCTTTTAAAAAATGTGAGAAGGTTCTCACAGCAGCCTCTCAGCTTGAGAAATCCAAAAGAAACACTGGGGCGAGATCGCCACAAGCACCTCGGCGCATATTTCTGACTGGCTTGCATAAGAAAACCCCATGTCCGTCAGCCTTGCTTGTTTTATGCGAAGCTCACCAACGTCCTTCTCCAAGGCATCCAGGTGCTTCACGTAGTGCAACAAAAGGTCCCTCGTGAAAACGAAGCCCTAGAGGGACTGAATCATCTTCAGGGCCTCCTGCAAGGACAACGGTGAGGCAGCCTGCCCTACCGCGTTATTGCTGCCATTGTCGTCCTTGCTATCTGATTCAAGCACGCTCGCGACGATCACCTCATCTGTTAAAGGTTCTGATGTTTTTAATGCGTTGTCTGAATGTAGAAATTCTTCGAGTCCTGAAGCATCCTCGTCCACTGCTGACCAAAGTTCAGGCATCACTTCGTCAGTGGGAGCTTTATAGGCTTCGTGTAAGTTGGGGCGATGATACATGACCTTAAAATTGGTGATCACGCTGGCATCCATTGGCTGCAAGCCTGCCGCTGTGTTCTGTGGGAGGAAAAAAAACTTCCATGCTTGAGAGCTGAGGCATGGAGTGGTGGGTAGTACAATTATCTAGAATGAGCACCACCTTCCTTCTATATCGCTCGATATGTTGATCGAACTCCAAGAGCCACTCACGAAACAGTTGTCACGTCATCCATGCCTTGCAGTTGTGAGGGTAGCGTACTGGTATCCTGGCAGCACCGCCGAAGCATCGGGGATTTTTTGATTTCCTAATGAAAAATGCGAGGCACTTGTCGCTCCCATCCACGTTGGCGCGCAAAAACACAGTAAGACGCAGCTTACTGTTCTTGCCACCCTTGGACGTGTCTCCTTTGAGTGCATGTGTCTTGGACGGCACATTATATACGTCGGTGTCAACGTAGTTGTCGAGAATGGGGGGCTTCGTTTCGTCCACCCACATCTGCTTCACCTCCATGTCAAGTGAAGCTCCCTCGCCGGTGACAGCATTGTAAAGAATGCTGTACCTGTCTTTGAAGCGCTGTACCCAGCTGCCACCTAGCTGGAAGTCCACATTGTTGATAAGTAGGGCAAACTGCTTCGCCTTTGGACAGAATTGGCCCTGTGGGATGGGCACCAAGAAATCACTCGTAGAGGGCCTCTTCCACCTCCTTATACCTTGTCGAATGCGTTTGCAGCCCTTGTCTACCGAGCAGTTTTCTTTGCCGAACTTGTCTGCCAAACGGATGATTGTTGACACTGTCGGTTGCGATAGTCCGTGCTTCTTCACCAAGCCACACACTTTTTTACTGTCTTTGTAGTCCTTCACGATACTGCACTTTGTTTCCAAATCTATAGCAGTGCATTTCGTTTTCACTGGCAATGTCGTACATTGCTGATGATCAGCGGGCGCATCAGTCATCTTACGTTTCGGCGGCGAGTCAAACGAGGCCGATAAACTAATTGGCCAGAAATGACTTCGATGCAACCAATAAAGACAAGCGTGAGCAACTTAATCCGTTGGCAGAACTGTGCAGAATGAGGGGCCAGCGAGCAATCTGGGAGCAGCGCTGACAGTTGGCGCGGGCCATTTGTGTTTTGGAGGGTGGCGTGGCATAGAGCTATGGGTGCAGCCCATTCATGTTCGGAAGGGTGGAAGGGCAACGGAAGAGAGGCGTGCGAAGCTGGCGATGGGGATAAGGCTGAAAAACAGGTTCTGTTGTACGAGCGCGTGGCGGCCGTTGGGGCGGCGGGTGAGGTTGCAGCGGCCTGAATTTATCTTTTTTTTTTTCCTTTGAAGTATTTCGCATACCATTACCTTTCGGCAAAGACACCCAGTAGCCAGATTCCATCGTTATAACTGATAATGCATAATGGGGGCATTGTGGCAAAGCGGGTTATTTCATCATAGAAGACATACAAAAGTTGACGGTGCAGCAGCTTCTCATTGTTATAACCAATATATTGTTAAGATCGGTATCGTTATAAGTAGGCTCGACTGTATAGTTGCCCCAGTGTGCGAGATTGAAATTCGCCCGTGTCTAATCGCAAGTTTGATGGCAAAAATTTTGCGTAGGAGAATAAACTTTTCTTTTCCAATGCACTTCAGCTCATGAATACGGCAGAGTGTGGCTTCTCTTGCACTGAAGGAGTCATCATCATGGCTCCTTCAGTGCTTATGGCTGCAGTAATTGTGGCTGCACATACAGTGCTCAAGACAGCTGAACATGCTGGACATAATATCGCGCAGATGTATGCATTACAAGTATGCAGGTTACAAGTAGCAAAAACTCAGCTACCATCTTTCGAATTTGTTTGTATTGGTCAAAACTGCACTTCCTTTCTTTGCAGGCTCTTTGTGAGTGCATAAAACGGGCAGCTGTGTCACTTAGTCTGCCTGCAGCCGAGCAGCTCCTGTCTCTTTTGGTTCAACTTCAAGAGGCATGTCCTCAGGCAAGTGTCAAGAAGTGTACTGCTGTGTAAGCTTGTGCTACAGCCTAGTTCCCTGATCCCATGTTCACATAGTACCTGATGCCTGTAGTTAAAGGATGTTCCACATTCGCCGCATAGATATGAGGGGCACTGGCTAACACTCAGTGCGAGATCTAATACACAACAAATACCCAGGAGCAGTTATTGCTCTATTAGCATGTGCTATTGCCATTTGCTTGATCCTATGTTCACATACTGTGCGACATCTTTGGTTGAATGTTCCACAACCGTCGACGTAGCCACTAGTGGCAGTGGCCAAAACTCTCAGGGTTGATCTAGTACACATCAACAAATACCTAGGAAAGTGGACAGGGGTACAGCTGCCACCATAGCTCTATTGGTGGAGCATTGTATGGGTCATGCGAAGGTTGTGGGTTCAATTCCTGTACTAGTTTCATACTTGGCAGCCGATGCTATGGAAGCTAGGCAAGTAGTGCAACTGTGGAAGTCTCACTTCGTGCATTTTTCAGTGTAGAGTAAAATCTTGGTGATACGAGTCTCGCGGGGTCACGTGAAATATTCGTGTCACCCAAAATTATCATCAAAACATACACAAGATCAACAAAAAATGACTTTATTTTAGCAGAAAAAATTCTTAATAGTGGAACCCCGTTGATAAATTCCTCGCTGCTGCGTTTTCCTGGCTGGTACGTTGCATTTTCGCAGTCCCGACCTAAATCCCATTGACTTCCATGTATTGAGTTCCCCTTGATATGTCGCCAATCTGTAATGTTCCTGCATCTTATTTTGCGTTTGAATGTGGCGGTCACGTAAATTTAGTGCTGCAGCCAGCTTGTGTGTTGCAACAAGCGAACGCCACGTTGCAGATACGGTGCGGCCGCCGTATCTTGAAAGCGATCTGCAATGTGCACAAAGTGCGCGCCCGCGCGGGCCTCAACATCAAAACCATCTGGTATGTTGTCAAAGTGTGCCTAGTGCCAGTAGCTTCGTATGCGCTGTGCTTTTGACGTTTAGTTCGCGTTGAAGTGAGACAGTGCGAAGGTCAATTCGCTCGCTGCCCTTACTCCAGCGTTTTTACATAGTTTCCATGGTCATCAATCGAGATGTGTTCATGTTTACCTGTGCGCACGTGACACCGTGCTTGTTAACTTGGTAAGCGAATGTTTACAAGTTTATACGGTCGATAAAACTACTGTCCTTACTTCGTACAGCTGTTTACTAATTTGCTATCACAATCGTTGCTTGACCTTTCGGGCAAAACTGCACCCTTTTGTTTTTTCTTGCTCCTTTGAAAAACGTATCAGTGGGGTTCTACTAACTGTGTGCATTTTCTTCTTGCCAAAATCGGCAATGATCGCCTTCTAAAAGGCGTAAAAGTGCGCGCACGTTATCTCGCGAATGTTTTCACACGCCGCTGAACGCCTCAGCATGTTGAGTGCAGGGAGCGTTTTGGCCGTCGGGGCTGCTGTCGCGGTCGTCGTTGCTGCAGCGGTCCTCGTCTACTTTCTCGCTGATCAAAGCATCAGCTAGGCTGTGATGTGGTCCAGTCCGCTTGACGTGGGGACCAATGAGAAATTGCGCAGCTGTGTGAAGTAGCCGGTTGCTTGGCGACTGTGGATCCTGCCCAGATCCTGCTGTTGTGGCTTGTCTGTGCCGGTCGCTCTGCTGGCTTGGCCGTCACCACTGCCGCTGTTGCTCATGCGTTCGGCGTGGCAACGCATTCAGAACAGCCAATTTTTTTTCAGATTGTGAGCAATGTATTTCGGCCGGGGAGTAATGTTACGAATTCGTACCACACCGAAATTCGTACCTGCCGTAATCGTATCACCGGGGTTTTATTGTAGTTGGTTTTTATCTGCAATGCTTGCTATGAAGTAAGTACTGCGTATGTTTTCATTTGTTCATGTTTTGGTCGCAAGCGCAAGCAGTGTGCTGCAGCCACTAGTTGCAGAAACGTGCCACTCTGTTCATTCGATAGCAAATAGTTTCAGATCTGAGGCACCTTCCATGTAATAAGTAGGTCATGCTTTATGACCTAAAAGTATGAGACTTAATGTTACATCGAATTACATGACATATACCTATTTCTTTCTTTCGTATGTGATGCACTTCTTGGTCACAAATGTGACCAGTAAGAGAAATCTCTCTAGCCTTAGTAGTGTTGCCTACATTGTATAAATCGGATTATGAGCACAAATTTTCTTACATCTTATCTCGTTCCACAGCGCGCATATTTTGAAATGCTTGAAAGGTGCAAGCCTGCGCATTTAGCTGTGTGGTACGTTTTCTTGACAGGCATGCACCATAGTTCTTATTTTGAAAACCTGTTGTCATCTCCATAGGCAAGCGTTGTGGAGGCCTGTCGGCCACTACTGTTGATGTTATCTATTCCTGCTGACAAGTCTCACCCGGCCGCAGCTCCAGCCCTCGGACGGATCTGTAATGCAACCTTGTTGCCAGCGACATCATCCTTTAGCAGTGCGTACCTTCCAACTTCTTGTACATGTATATATTTTTTCCTCAAAACAACGCTTGAAGACATCTGAAATAAGCATTCAAAGTTAGGGCTATTGCTGACAGCTGTATGTTAATTTTGATTAACTGGAACTTTTTAATGTTCTCTATAGTGATAGTGTGCAATGGTTCTTACACTGTGTGTTTATTGGAATGCAGCTGCCAAGGTTGAAAATCGCACTTGACCGTTTGCTTGGCAGCAAAATACATAGCCACCAAGTCACTGTCGCATTCCTTGAGTATTTTCATCAGAATTACCTGCTTAAAGGCCAACTATAACGAAATTTCAGGCCACAAAAAAAGCCCAGCTTCAGATAGTGTATATCAGGGGTTCTCAAGCATGCTCGTTACAGGAACCCTGCTAAGCTCCCGGATTAAAGTGCGAAATCTTAGGCGCGTTGCCGTTACACTCTGTGATGTGCTTTTTGACACTCAGACATGGGTAATGGAAGTTCTCTGGATCGAGCGCACCTCATGTTCGCCGTTTTAGCCACTTGGCGAGTGCGGGACCACGGAAAATTTATCAATGGCTCGCGGAACCCCGAAAAGGGGCCTGCGAAACCCCAGGGTTCCGCGGAACACACTTTGAGAACCCATGGTGTAGATAAAAGCAGCCTCTGCAAAATTTTACATTTGAAATATAAGTGGTTGTGTCACTCCTCGGCATGTCTTTCGAGATTGAGACATGCTGGGACTGTTGTCTAACCAGTACAGCCTAAATCATATGACATACCGAAAAGAACTTGCACGGTTTTCACGAGCATCACTTGGAAATCTAGCAATCTACCTCCGAGCCGTGGTAGGTGTCTCTAGAATTTTGCATTAAAACTACTTGCGATTTGTTTTAATCCATAAAATTGAACTGCTCAATCTACCAATATACTTCTCCAGTTTGAACTCGCCAGATAGCAAATGAAAGGAAGCTGAGGCCTTTGTGTGCAAAATATAGTGGAACCCTGATTATACAACCTTCTCTCAACCACACAGTAATGTCATGTAGTCCAGGTGTTGTATAATCCAACCAACAAAAATGATGTTTAAAATACAGCATAGACCGCTTATATCGTAAGTCGATGGAATCATGAATATCCGCACTGTAAGCAGTACTGCACTATAACCAGAACAAGTGTTCAAAGGCTGCACAGGTTCAAAACATGCAGACCAAGCAGCTGCGCGTATCCGAAAATCAAAGCATGTGATCGGGAGGTTTGCATCTGTTTAAATTTATGAATGTCCAAGTACCTACGGTCTTCGCATGAGGTAGACGAAGTAATAAAAATTTTGATGAAACAGCGGCGACCGAAATTTTAGACGCAGTACAGTGTCTCATCCGGTTTCTCGGACTGATTGGCGTATGCACGCTGTAGAAAACATCTGCGGACAAAGTTAACGCTATTCGAGTGTTGCCTGTGCCCTCACTTTCGTTATCGAAGTGGTTTCTCTGCTTTCCATGTGCCGTACAGCCACTGCAATGTGCTTTGTTGACTCGGCACCAAACCCAACTTTGGTCGCCGATGAGGCGCGCCGGTTAGGCCTAGCCGGCGGGGGAGCCCGGCGGCATCTTGTCGTGGGAAGCTCGCCCTTGATATGTTTGTACCTGTGGACGATTACATAGAGATTACGCATACGATCACGCGCAAGGGCTGAACGGGCAGCAAAGCGTGGGAAGCGGTGTTTGGTTTCTCAGGCGATCAGTTGTGGCAACTACTGCATGGGAATGCCTACCAAGATTGCATGTGCTCACACAGGTAGGAACAGCGGAAGCTCACAAGTGCACATAAAGCCTAATAACTCCAAACTAAATTATTGGAACACTGCTTAAACTCGCAGCAGCCAAGGTCACCCGCACGTTATCTGCATTTCACGACGATGCGCATCGAGACGGGCGCACAGAAATTGAAGCTGCGTTCAGTGCAAAGCGCACCACTCATAAGCAGCCGAGTAAAAGGCTTCTCCGTTGTCTAGGCAACCACTGCGCGCTCGCATGGCGCTGCCGCCATGCTTATTTTTTTTTTCGTTCATTCATTCCTTCCGCGTAAAACACTCCTCCTCCTCCGCATTGCCTTCGTTGTTCTCCCCTCCAATCGGCCGGCGCAGCTTCTTGAGAAGCGTGCTCACTACTGCGCTTGTCTGCGGGATTTTCCCGCGGAAGCTGCATTATAACGAGTATTTCCTATCACGCAGCTGTACTGTAAGCGTGTTGTGGCTTGTGGGCCCAGGACTCGGATACAGATAGTAAAGTCATAGACAAGACAAACATTTATCGACGACAGACGGCAACAATTACCCTTACGATGCGCTACAAGACACTGAACTATTTCTACACGGTCCATGCAGTCCACTACTCATGAGAGTTGTCACAGCACGTGTCCTCACTGACGATACGATGAGTGTGAGTATCTTTGTAAGATGGTCACTCACAGTTCTTGATGGCGATGTTGGAGGTGTTGGCGCTTGCAGACTTGCAGTGCCATGTGTATGACAAAATCATACAGGTGGCCAGCGCACAAGCAATCATGAACTGCTCGCACAATAGCACGGCAGGCCCCACGTGGTCAGCAACGTGGCATCGTGGCCGCGACCCCAGCAGGCAGTTGTGCCGGACCCTTTCACAAGGCTCGCTCGAAAATTGCACTCTTGACTAAGGTAATCTGGTACCACTGGGCTCGAACGCTCATTCACCGCAGGAACAGCACTGACCCGTTCAGTCTGGTCAGCATCTCAGCTCTGGCCTGGAACACTGGTTCACCGCAGGACACGCTGGTCTTGTCCCGGCTGGTCTGGCAGCACCGGCTCGCTCCGTGTTGTGCCTCAGGTCGTACCCGTACACGTCCTGGCTAGCCTGGCAGTGCTAGCTCAGCTGTTTGCGTTCCAAAAACCCCGAGCTTTCATCGTCTCGAGCACGCGCATTCACTTCTTCGTCGTGGCTTCCGTTGTCTTCTTTTAGGTTGCCATACTAGTTAGTTACTACAAAGCGGTATGCATGTACATGGAATTCTATGGGAGGGTAATTATAGCCAGTTCTGCACTATAAACGGTTACATTATAAGTGCTCTAAGCTGTACATGGTTTCGTGGTAAAGAGTTGTGAGGAGCTTCAATTCAAGATATAGGCTGATACTCTGCAGGAGTCCGAAACCAAAACTGCCGAAGAAGTAAATGTGAAAAGAATACTGCATTGCACATGCCAGTCACTCTCGGAGAGATTTTGGACACTGTGTACCGTGACCAGTGCTTGCCAGCATGCTAAAACATTCGTCTCATTTACAAGCTTAAAGAACATCAGTCAATTTCTCATAGGCTTTTTTTGAGCCATGCAGCAAGAGCCGTCTTTCAAGTGCAGCAATGGCCGCAAAGACGTAGCCTTTCGTCTTGTCACCTGCACAAACAAATCTCCGAATGTTGTCGATGTTATACAGCAAATCCGTGAATGTAGGCACAAGCATGGCAGCACCTGTGGCATCGTCCTCGTCCGAGGTGGCAGCAAGCAGTGTCGGTGGTGGTTTGTCGTCACCTTGTAACTAATGCAGCCCATTATACATTGCACTATTTTTCCCTCCTTATTCATTTTGCAGACTTTCAAGAAAACACAGCCGTCCTGGAGTCGTTTTACCAGCTTCTCGGCATCGTAAGTGTCCAGACAAATTTTTCTTATTTGTATGTTGCTTTCAGCCATTTTGTTGGTTCAGAGGTTTTTGCCTGTTAAAGCTAAAAGAGGTGCTTGGGCAAGCTTGTGGAGCACAGGAGCCGTAGATAAACAGGGCTGCACACATAAGCAGATTGCGCTGTTTAGCTTACAAAAATTAAGTCAAGGTGGAGTGATAAGTTACACTCCTGACAAGCTTTTCCTTGCCAGGAGATGGTATAGTTGTCGCTTGAAGGCGGCATGTTTCCTTGTCTTCTGCATAACAGAGCAGTGTAGAATTCCTGTGCTGTGCCAACAGTCTTAAAAGGTCATGGTATGCTGCCTTCAGGGAGTTGGGAAGCACAGGAAGCGCCACATGCCAATAGCGTGTGTTAACTACTTCTGGAAATGGATATGTCTAAACTAGTCCCAGCATCAGGGTTTTTGTGAAGACATCAGACTTTTTTTGAAAGTTTCATTGATGCCCAGTTTCAATTCTGCAATTGAAGTGTGCTCTAAAGTTTGTAAATATAATGTCAATTAGTGAAACTTCATTAACTATATAATTAAGCATCCACCTCTTCAAGTATAACCTGGTTGGATAGACCTGATTGTGCTGTCTGCCATAGTAGTATTGCTAGTTTTTAAATAATTGACTAAGGGCCTTGATGTGTATGCAATATTTCTTGAAATATGTTCTCAAATAAAATGAAATGAAGAATGCATGGCATAAGGCAAGTTGCTAAAGTGCCTACACTCTAACAGCCAAAGATTCCAGCAAAGGCTCCACCCAAAAAAACTGCACTATGCCTCTTTGTCTCTGCTGTGACATCACGGAAATGCATACAAAATGCATGCAAAATCTATGCAGCAGTGTACTCATGACTGCATTCTTAGGTTTTGTCGATTATAGGTATTTTTAGGCTAACTGCATACAGAATATCATTTTGTGTCCGCACCAAAATATTGTCATGAGGCAGAATCATCGAAGTGTAGGTGTATTTACCAGTACGAGGTCTGTTAGAAAAGTATCCGTAAGCGGGCTTGCATCAGCCGACCTTGAACCTTCGTGCGCATGCTCGAATTTTTTCCAACCTGCCAATAGCGTCAGTCGCTGGGACTCAGCATTTGAGTGAGGTAGTGCGCAGTGCTCTCGTCGGTTTTTTTATTGCTAGGAAAATGATGGAGCGACTGGAGCAGCGCTATTGCATCAAATTTTGCCAGAAACTGGGTGACAGCCAAGTGGAAACCATTAGGAAGATTCAGACGGCTTTCAGTGACGATGCTATGAGCACCCACAGATTAAGGAGTGGTGCAACCGGTTTAAAGAGGGCCGCACATTGGTGGAGAGCGAGCCGCTCTCCGGTCGGCCATCAACATGCCGAAATGACCAGGTCATTGCTGAAGTGAACGCTGTGGTGATGCGGGACCGTCGTGTGACTATCCGAGAAATTGTGGAAGAGGTGGGCATCAGCACTTTTTCTGCACATTCCATTATGACTGAAGATTTGGCCATAAAGAGAGTTGCGGCGAAATTCGTGCTGAAGCTGCTCACGGTGGAGCAAAAGCAACTTCGTGTTGAAGTCTCACAGGACATGCTGAATTCCACAAATAGTGACTCTCGACTTCATGAACACCATAATCACTGGTGACGAGTCTTGGGTGTACGGGTACGACATGGAAACCAAGTCCCAGTCGTCACAGTGGAAGCATTCCATGTCACCAAGACCAAAGAGCTACCCTACGTTGCTGCGCCAAGTGCGCACCGACGTCAAAGTGATTCTGACTGCTTTCTTTGACTCCCGCGGTGTGGTACACCACGAGTACGTACCACAGGGTCAAACAATCACCAAAGAGTATTACAGGGATGTCGTCTGTCGCTTACGTGATGCTGTGCGGCGCAAGAGACCGGAGTTGTGGTCAACAGGAAATTGGCGCATCCATCACAACAATGCTCCTGCGTATTCCTCGTACTTGATTCAGACTTTTTTGGTGAAAAACCACACTCCTGTAGTTCAGCAGGCTCCTTACTCTCCTGATATGGCCCCCTGCGACTTCTGGCTGTTTCCCAAATTCAAGAGGCCATTGAAAGGAGCGCGATTTCAGACAAGAGAGGACATTATGGCCGCAATGACAGCTGAGCTAAACTCCATTCCGAAAGAGGCCTTCTCGGAATGCTTCCAACAATGGCAGCACCGCTGGGAGAAATGTGTGGAGTCCCAAGGAGACTACTTTGAGGGTGATTAGGTTTCCAACGCTCCAGTTATGCCAGTTTTTTTTTTCTTCGGCCAAAGGTCGGATACTTTTCTAAGAGACCTCGTATATACAAGTTGCAGCAACACTGCGTACACAAGATGGCTACCTGAACCAGCCGTGTGATCTTCTTGCCAAATCACCTTCTTTGTTGTCCAGAGAAGAACTAGAGACCCAGGAGAGAAATGAAAGTCCTGGTGGTGGCTGTCATACCGCGTATTCTGTACAAACTGTGAGGCAGTGAGCCGGGAGCGGGCATACTCAGTTGGAATGTTGGTCGGGAGTGGAAGAAGTGTGTCGAAGGGCAAAGTTGGGTGCCAGCCGAACAGCAGATAAAATGGAGAAAAGCCAGCTGTCTCGTGACGGGACAAATTGTGTGCAAAGGTTATGTTGGGTAACGTGTCGTCCCAGTCACTGTGGTCCGGAGAAACGTACATGTATAGCATTTCCATCAACGTCCGGTTTAGCTGCTCAGTTAGTCCATTGGTCTGCGGGTAATTGGTGATGGTTCGTGTATGCATGGCAGAACAGTAACGAAGATCTTCGACAACGCAGGACAAAAAAGTGCGGCCGCGATCAGTGAGCAGCTGTCTCGGTGCGCCGTGATGTTGTATGAGGTCATACAGAAGGAGATCCGCAATGTCCATAGCGTAGCTCATTGGCAATGCTCCCGTAACGCGTCGTGCATTCAGTTGCGACAGCGACCCACTTGTTGCCGGTTTTAGATGTAGGAAAAGGGCCTAGGAGATCGTTGCCGATGTGAAAGAATGGTTCAGAAGGGACATCGATGGGGTGTAGGCGTCCAGCGGGTAATACAGCAGGTCGTTTGCGTTGCTGACGGAGTGCACAGACAGCAACATAGTGGCGCGCAGAGCGATACAGGCTGGGCCATAAAAGCGGCGTCGTACACGGTCGTAGGTACGGGAGACTCGGTCAAGGTGGCTGCGTCATGTAGCTGCTCAAGAACTTCTACTCAAGGATGTTGAAGTAAAACAAGCAAAAGTTCCGGGCCTTCAGGGCAAAAATTGCGTCGCTACAGAATGCCGTCGCGGAGTACGAATGCGCTGGTTGCGGGTTTTGAATGCACAGAAGCTACCCGATTGATGAGGAGTCGTAAAGAGTCATCATGGCATTGTTCATTGCGAATGTCACGCTAGTCTGAAATGGCGAGGACGCAAGTATCGGTGTCGTGGGAATCATGGTCTGGACTGTCGACCGGGTGACGGGAGAGACAGTCGGCGTTCTTGTGTAAGCGGCCAGATTTCTACAGAACAGTAAAAGTGTATTCTTGTAGCCGCAGTGCCCACTGACCCATTCGGGTTTTTCAGCAATGAGAGCCAGCACAGGGCATGAGGATCAGTGATAATGAAAAATAGCCGACCAAATAAGTAAGGGCGAGCCTTGGCCACTGCCCCAACCAGTGCCAGGCACTTGCTTTTCGTGATAAAAACTTCTGCTCTGAGGTCGAGAGAAGTTGGCTAGTGTATGCAATTACGTGGTGTGCATTGTTCAGCGCAGCATCACCTCCGAGAGCTGCAGCAGTTAGTTTTCCGGCGAAGAGTGTCGGAGGTTCATTGGGGACAGTGGGCGATGAGCCTGAGGCAATAGGGATGACGGCCGACGAGCTGGTGGCGAACGGGTGACGGCGGAATGAGGGTGAGGAACTGTTCCATGTAGCAGTAACATCGGCATTAGGCGTTTGCTGGTCAAATGGAGGCTGGAAACGGCATGGGCTCAGTGCGGACCGGTAATAACCATGGGTCGGTCGAGGAAGTGAGGAGTCGACGCGGTTGCGGCAATGGCGGGTAATGTGACCAATTTGGCAGCTGGTAAAGCAGATCGATCGATCGATCATCTGGAGTTTGCCACTTGGCCGGGTTTCTATAGCCTGGAGGGTAACGCTGGCTAGGCAAAGCATAAGGTCTATCAGAGAGTGGTGAGGTTGCAATAGAACAGACAGAATAAACGCTGACATTTAGGAGTTCTTCGCAGACTATTGCTTGGACAAGTGGTACCGCGGGCAAGCTGTTGGGATCGCTGACACATGGAAAAAGGGTGACAGGTGACATGGTTTTAACTTCGCGCCGAACAATTCAAGTCACGTCTTCTGAAGTCAATGGTCCCTGCATTCTGCTGTCCTCACATGAGGAAGTCGCAGCTGTGTTCAGCAAGCGGGTGAACAATGTTGCAATGCGGCGGCTCTTTGCCTGCTCAAAGTGTTGGCACTCCTTGATAATATCGCCAACTGTCGCACGATACTTACACGTTAGTATAAGTTGAAAGGGATGCCCTTCAGAACATGCCCGACCTTGTCCAACTCGCACATGTCACTGTCAGCCTTGCTTCATAAAGCAAGCATGTCCTGGTTGTAAGCGACGTATGATGCTGTCGACGTTTGCGCAAGAGTCACTTGGTCTTTCTTAGTGGCGTTCTTTAGCCCGAATGGACGGCTGAACAAGTCCTTCAGCTTCTGTTTACACGTCTCCCAGTCCGTAAGCTCATCTTCGTCTTGTCAAACCACACCCTCGCTGTGCCTTGCAAGTAGAACATCAGGTTGGCCAACATAACGGTTGCATCCCATCTGTTGTGGGTACTCACACGCTCATACTTGGCAATCCAATCTTCCACATCGACATTATCGGTGCCACAGAACGTTCCTGGATCTTTTGGATACGCCAGGACAATGGTTGGGGTTGTCATCGTTGGCCCTGCCTCCTCCATTATGATGTCAATACCGAGGCGACGACCGCTGCGAAGCTCCATGGTCTCTTGGGGCTACCCAGCAACTCCACAAAAATGCCACGAGGCAGAATTAGTGAAGCGTAGGTGTATTTACAGGTAGACAGGCCGTTCATTTTTAAGTTTTACGGAATTTAAAAAAATCGCATGGGGGCAGGTAGCATAATTCCTATCATTGAGCTGGGTTATTTGAAGGGGCGGAAATTAGTAGCGCGAGAAATCGAAACACATATTCAGCTAATTAAAAAAAATTAACTATTGAAGTTCTTAGTGAATTACTTTGACACATATTGCAATTTATAAATTGTAGCCGGTGAGCTTGCATGACTCATCCACTTGAAATTAATTTCCAGGATGACACCAGTTTCGAGATACTATTTCCCAAAGTGTGGGACGAAATACATGGGCATTCCAGTTTCTTTTGCGCTTCAGTGTATAAAACAGCATTTTGGTAAAAAAAGTAAGTGAAACAACAGTCCATTTTTACAGTGTGTTTGATGGCGCATATCTCCAAACTGGCATCATTCTGGAAATTCATTCCAAGTGTATACACCTGACAAGCTCACTGGCTACAATTCGTAAATTGCAATATGCGTTGTAAAGTAATTAACTAAGAAGTTAATTAGTTAATTTTTGTTAATTAGCTGAATATGTGTTCTGATTTCTCGTGCTACTAATGTCAGCCTCATCAAATAACCTAGCTTCAACGATAAGGATTATGCTATCAGCCACAGGCGATTTTTAAAAATTCCGTAAAACTTAAATATGAACACTCCGTATTACAAGTTGCAACAAAACTGCGTACACAAGATGACTGCCTGAACCAGCCGCGCGATCTTCTTGCCAAATCGTCTTCTTTGTTTAAACACACACCATGCCCCACTGCTCCGTAACAATATCTTTTAGGAGACATCCACATTTATTGACTCGGTGAAAGTAATTGAAAAATTTTATTTATTTTTTCTTTTGCTCCTGTCTGTATTCAGTGCATAAGAGATGTCGAAAATACAATTTTAATTTTTCACAGAATTGTCGCCTTGCAAAGATGTACAGGGATTATTAGCCTTTTTTGACCTTCATGTGTCATATGTAAAATTGCGTCATTGCAGCTTGCCCGCAAGGCTGCTTACCTGCTGAGCAGTGAGGCCGTCAACCTCTCCATGGTGTTCCAGTGTGGTGAGCTGCTTGCATCATTATTTTTGTTTGCTTTAGACTTTACTTTGGACGAATTCAGATCGTCGAAGAAAATGTGTCTTTTTGGAAGTTCGTCTTAAAAGAAGTTTTCCACCGAAAAGAAATTGCACTATTACAAGTGCACCTAAATATATAGTAAAGCGAAAACGTATATGAGGGGAGGGGACATTTATTGATGTGCATGATTCAAGGCTCTCTTACTTACGCCATTCAGTAATTTTTAGATGCTGGCACTTGTGCAAAGCTGCGTGCTCTCACAAAAGCTTGACGTTTTACTTAGCTTGCTCACAAATTCTTCGTGCCTTCATGTTATTGAATAAAAATGCTCCAAGCAGTGAGAGCATTATCGGCTGCATCATGTGCAAACACCACTGGTTCTTGCGACTTCTTGGCAGTTTCCTCGCCATCACTATCAGCCTGAAAATGCTCCACAATTACCTCTTTCAGTTAATTATTCTGTGGTGTCAGCACTGCAGGTTTCTATCTCATCATTGACACTGGAGTAGTTGTTTACGTCCACAGCAGCTCAAGTTTGAAAGGATGGCCTGCAGAACATAAGATATGGCATACAGACGAGGAAAATGTCTTGACTTCAAGCGACATTTGTGGGATCACCTTACGGCTAAATGTCATGCCTACCAGTAGCGTACCAAGGATGACCCATCAAATACGGCTGTCGGAAATGTGATTTCAGACTATACTAAAATATGTAACCAGAATAGGTAATATTACTGTGGCTTTTCCGTTAAAAGCAGCATTCTTCTCACATGCCACTGAGCAACAATGTTGTTACGATTTGCGATGACCTCATCGAAGCTGCAGATGACATTTTCTTCCCAAGCGTTTGGTCCACAACACACCGGAAACTGCAAAATGTCCATCTTTTGCTACTTTTTGGTTGCATTGCTTGCATCTTTAAATAATGAGCAGTCTGGATTAACAGATTTAGTGAAGAGTACTAGCTACATTTTCTAGACATATCTGCAAGGGACATTGAAAAGACACTTTACCCCGTATGGGTGGTAAATCAGCATGGTATAAGCAGTTTCGTTAAATTGAAGTTGACTAGTTTGATTATTGCTGCCCCTCCTTCCTTTAGTTCAATATTGTACTCCTTGCATCAATGTCAATTTTCCTTCTTTCTATTTAAGCTATCGTGGCCATTACACTTCCTGAGAAAGGGACAGTCAAGGCAGCTGCACTGTTTCTGGTAAGTCCGTTCTGTTCCTACTTTATTGCTACTTTAATTGCTACTACTATTACTAAGTACTTTAAAGAGAAACACTGAATCAGTTTATGCTGATAAAGTGTTAAAAAAATGCATTTTCGTTAATTTCACGATAAGAGGATAACCAGAAGGAAAAATCAATGGCAAATTTTTTTTCTTGTATGTCAAGCCGAGACCCCCTGCACCACGTCAGTGCAGTATCACTGATTTTAAAGTATTCTCTCATATTCTGGCCATTGTGGCATATTAAGAGCTTTCGAAACTTGCTAAATTCTTTCTTTGGCTTCTTTAGAATAAGTGTTGTCCATATCTTCTGATAAAAAAACTAACTAGACCCAAGCAGAGGGCCGCAAAGTTTGCAACGTTACCGTGAACTGGTGTGGTAACGTTAAGGCAGCATTGCCACCGTTCTTTCATTCTTGCACTCTATCTGGCTTACCAAGCATTCTCTCGTGGTAAGAGTTGCTTTTTTGGTATTGTAGAAGAGAGTAATTTAGTACTAATACAGCTCAACCAGTCTTGTCTACCTGAACCATGCCTACCTGTCCCATTTCTCAGTGTACGTAGTCTTTTACCGTGATGGCTGTTATCCACACTTCCTCCTGTCTGTATGGCAAACGTCTAGCCGAGCGCTGTCATCATCATGACATATTGTCATGTAGCTGTGGCGGTGTGCATGTGGGTAGCCAAGAAGGGAAGGAAAAGTAACTGCTACAAACAACTTAAGGGGCGAATTTCCATTGTGAAAATAAGCACCGAAATAAGTCGGTGCTGATGATAGCACCAAGTGTTCGTTGCATTGAATGCTACTGCTTTCACATGCCTGCTGTATATATACCTGCGCTGCTCTATTTTCTAAACACAGATCATGTGACCAAGTAAGTTGTGGAATGTACCACAATTGCCTGAGCATGCCCACAAATTGATGACTGGCTCATCTTTCTGAAAAGAATAACCGAAAGCAAGAGAGCGGTTCACAGGAAGATGGAGGCTTGAAGTGATTAACTGTGGTAAAACAAGGAATGTCACTGAAGCCAACATTTCGACAAGGGGACTTGTCAAACATTTTGACTTCCTTCATTCTGCTCCACGCACCATCTAATTACTTTTTTTGCCATTGGGGCAGAGAAAGCTGTTTAAATACTGCGAAGTAAAGCATGGCCATGCGTTTCCATTGAGTGGCTGTGGCAATAGACCTCTCCCTGTTTGCAAACACTGTGACGTCACCGCAAGGGCACCTCCCATCTGCCACACCTCCGAAGTGGCCACTGGTTGGCAAAAAACGTTCATGCGACCTGTACTGTTTGCATAAAAGCGATGCTTTTATGCAGGGTAACACGGTAGCACGTTGACACGGTTTTATGCAGGGTAAGCATGGTAACAGTGTTTTTGGGTATTGGCTTGCACTCGCTCACACTCTTGCGGCTAGCATTCCCGAGCTGTCGACATCCTTGGCACCTTCGCTTCGCCACGTAATTCAAACGCAAGTTGCCAAGGCGCTGCCACCTGCCCCTCCTCAGCAGCCAATTGCTGGACCGCTGACTTACACAAACGCTGTCACCTGGCTATACGCTCCTCCGGCTCCTGATGCCTACTGGACCACCGGCACTTTTCATGTTTGGCCGCTACCTTCAAGTCTGGTTCGTGTCCCTTTATCGGCTGCTGGAGCCTGTCGTCAACCTGTGGCGAACACCTGATAACCGGCCTATATGCTATTCATGCGGTTTCCCGGGCCACGCTGCACGATTCTGGCGCCATCGCAGCTTCTGCGTATCTGAAAGTGGGGGCGCGCCTCAAGCTATATGCCTGTTCGACTTCCACGTCCTGACTCATCTAATCTTCCTCTGGACTCATCTTCCAGCCGCCGCATCTTCGATACACGCTAGTCGCCTTGCCCACATTGCCGATCCATTTCTCCAGTGGTTCGCCGACCAAGCCCAGCCCGACAGGAGAACTAACATTCACAGTTCCAGAGGCAAGAACTGCGTTTGTCGAACATTTCAAGGCCTCATTTCCCCCCTGCGAACGAAATTGAACTGTCGGTCGACAGAATCGCCGTACATGCACTTATTGACACCGGAGCCGCCGTTTCTATTAGTGAGAAGCTTTGGCGCAATTTGAACAAAGTGACCAACTCCACTTACCTCTCTATCTCTGTGTACGGCAGCCTCACATTGCATTCATCCTTCAGCATCATGCACAGCTCAGGTCGTCATTCAAAGCGCTATGTATGTTGTTGAATTTGTTGTCCTATTTCGTTCCTCGCACGACGTCAATCAAGCTCTTGTCGACTGCGCTCGTGCCGCACTTACGTTATCAGCTTTGACCCTGACGACCACCATTCTCCTAAAGTTTTTGCCGCTTCTGACATCGACATCGCACCTTTCTCGGCCGCTCTGGTCCCTGTGTCATGTAACTCTGCCGCAAACTCATTTGTTCTGTTTACATCATCGGCACCTGGTGCGAGCTGCCGGAACTTTCCGCTTCCGTTTGCTGTCATCACTTTTTTCGATGGTTCTGCTGCCCTTTACGTGTAGTCCCTCCGCTTGCCCATCATCCATACTCAGCGGCGAGTACTTGGGGAGCTCTGAATCTTTCGATTGCGTTCTCCCAGCTACCATGTGTGGTGATACGGCATCACTTCCGATTTGTGCCGTCACTCCTCCCGCCGTGTCTGATGCCCCTGTGGACATCTTCACTAATGCCGTCGACTCAGAACTCGCATCTGTCCAGCACACAGAAATTATCAAGCTCCTCCAGCGTTTTCGTGCCTCATTCGTCATTGACCAACCGTCCTTGGGCCGAGTGTCAGCAGTCGTTCATCGCATCCACACCGGCCAACAAACCCCACTGCACCAGCATCCGTATCATGTGTCATTCTCTGAGCGGTGGATCATCGATCAGCAGGTTGAAGACTTGCTGGAGCGTGGCATCATCCAGCCCTCTAACAGTCCCTGGGCATCTCCGGTTGTCCTCTTTAAAAAAAAAACAGATGGCTCCATAAGGTTCTGCGTCGACTATCGCCGCCTTAACCGAATAACGCGCAAAGATGTCTATCTTTGCCGCGCATCGACGATGCCTTGGACAGTCTACGGGGAGTGGAATTCTTTTCTTCGCTGGATTTGTGCTCCGGGTACTGGCAAGTGCCAATGGCTGAGGCCGATCGCCAAAAGATGGCCTTTGTGACGCCTGATGGGCTATATGAATTCACCATCATGCCCTTCGGCCTCTGCAACGCGCCTGCCACTTTCGAACGAATGATGGACACCATTCTTTAAGGTCTGAAGTGGAACATGTCTCTTTATTATTTAGATGACATTGTGGTTTTTTTCACTGACTTTGTGTCGTACCTCAGCCGCCTTGAGCAAGTCCTTGCGTGCTTCTCCACTGCTGGACTGGAACTAAATTTGAAGAAATGCCACTTCGGCGCTTGGAAGCTTACTATTCTCAGTCATGTGGTTTAAAAAGACTGTATCCTCCCGGACCCTACGAAACTTAGCGCCTTGTCCGAGTTCCCCAAACCAACTACCATGAAAGAGCTTTGCAGCTTCATTGGCCTGTGCTCATATTTTCGATGCTTTGTCCGTAATTTTGCTTCCATCAACTTCTCACCGGCAGTTCTGACCTACAGACCTGGTCCCCGCCATGCAACGACGCCTTCCAAGAACTGCGCTGCATTCTGACTTCGCCTCCTGTACTGCAACACTTCGATCCCTCTGCTCCAACTGAAATACACATGGACGCTAGTGGTGTCGGGCTAGGCGCTGTTCTTGCACAATGCAAGGATGGCTTCAAACAGTACAAAGAACGTATGCCAGCCACATCCTTTACTAAGGCCGAGACGAACTACTCCGTTACTGAGGAGGAATGTCTGGCCATTATTTGGGCTATCGGAAAATTTCGCCCTTATGTGTATGGGCGTCCATTTGATATTGTGATCAACCACCATGCCCTATGCTGGTTATCTTCACTAAAAGATCCAAATGGTCGGCTCGCTCGTTGGTCATTACGCCTACAAGAATACGATATTCGCGTTGTTTATTGCTCAGGCCGAAAGCATTTTATAGTCGTAGCTTTCATTAAATAAATTATGCTCAAATGAAGGCTTTTTCTTTTTTGCATACAGCGCAGATGGCCTCGAAATACATGCGCTCACTAATCATATCGAGTCTCATTCATTCTCACCATTTCAAAAATTACGGGTCGTGAAGTTCTGTTGGTGCCGGATCACCACGACTGACCTTATTTCACACAGCACGTGTCCACAGTCTGGCAAACGAAATGTATTGCTAATCGCATAGTACACCATACAAACACACACATACACATTATGTGGTCCATTTCTCAACGCAACGATGAGCCGATATCGCCGCTGTTTTTAGCTGCACACTTTAACGCACCTCAAAAAAACGTGGCACACTTCCATGGAAAAGCCGATATTCTTCGTTGCACAATCTAACACAGATCACCGCGTGGTTCATGTTCGCAAGTAAAAAAGGCCAGCGACGTTTACGTAAAGTAAAACAATAAATCGCACGTCCATGTGACACCCACCTACACTAAGCACTGCGCGACTGCACCACACAGAAAGCCGGTGGTGACAGCTGTGTTTTGGCAGCCAGGGTCACTGCACGTACGCCGGTGACGTACCCCAGGAGAGGTCTATTGTTGCCTCCACGAGAACAAGTCCCATTGTCGAAGGCCTAGCTCGAGAGACACTCCTTGTTCGAACAACTGTTGATCGCTTCCCTTGAATTGGATAACGAAGCCAATACTGCAATGCGGGTGCTGTGCAGCTAGGGAAGTGATGAGTGGAGAGGGGCATGCACACCTTTGCGAGTTCTTCTTGCTTCGGTAGGCGAAGACAAGCGCTGGCGTCGGCGGAGAAACTTGTCATGGGGTTGTCTTTGGGGGCAAAATGCAAAAATGCTCGTGTACTTAGATTTAGGTACGCATACGCGAGGAAACCCCAGGTGATAAAAATTTCATCCGAAGCCCACCACTACGGCATGCCTCATGATCAAATTGTGATTTTGGCACATAAAATCACAGAATTAAAATTTTTAATTAGATGCTGAAATTGATAAATAAATAGTCGACTCGAGGAGGCGTCTTGAGGAAAGGCGTATTGCTTGTGGCCCCCCATGTAAGAATGAAATAAAGCCAACCTGCTCTGGCGCCAGTCCCGCCTTGTCCCCGGGGCCTATGTGCGTATTGACCCTTTGGAAGTAGGCCAGGCCTTCAAGCTGTTTTTTGATTCGCGGTAGCTTTTAGCGACACTCTTGTTGCGACCCCCACCCATTGCCACCCGTTCTACTCTCTCCCATGCTCTTCTGGCTCTTGGCAACTGGAAATTATTGTGTATCATTGGGCGAGGGCCTATTTCCCATGAACTTTCCTTTATATTTTTTGTAACTAGGCTTCAAGATTGTCATGTGACGCTCCCTTCGAGTTTTGCTCCCTCCCCTTTCAGTCACTAATGAGCATATTCATAAGGCTTTGAGTAAATACAATCCTAAGATGAGCTCTGCATCAGTGCCATGTTTTTTTCTTTTGTGCAGGCCGAGGTGATCCAGCAGAGCCAGCAGCATGTGTCGCTTGTACAACTTGTACAAGTGGTCAATACTTTCCGGATGTCTCTTCTGGAGAGGTGTTTCATGGTGTGTTTATTTTGCTTGATTTTCTTTTATGGGTAATCGCTTGTGTTGGTTTTTCATTCCAAGCACTGGTAGTGTTGTCTATTGGTGGTGTACAGGCTTTGTGCAGTGTCTTGAAAACCATTAAAATTTTTACCAAGAGGCTTAAAAAGTTTTTGAAAACAAAAGCGCTCTTTTGGTATCCTTCAAAACCAGGTGGTTGGCCAATCATCTAAAGGGGCCCTGAAACTAAACACTTTTCGAACACACTAAGAAAACATTGCCGTCTGTATAAGAGGCCCCAGTGAACATGTCACCCAAATAGGGTGCCATGCCCTGCATAGGGTGCCTCGATGCCCAGCGCCGCCGTCCAGGGTGGAGACAACCCCGCTAGCGCCGCCATATTGAGTCACACGAGCTAAGACTCGGCTACGCTTGCGTTCATAAATAGTGTTACTTGCGGCGCACTTCCAAGTGCTTTGCCTTGATGAGGATTTTTTTATCGGTATCGCATCTGCACATCTTTATAACCAATAGCCGTTAACTCGTCGAAGGTCCAAGACGTAAATGTATGGTGCCGGGAACATGCCCCAAGTTGCCTAATTCAATTTCCATTTAACATGCCGTGTGTATGTTTGAAATACGCACAATTTTTTTTTTTTGCGCTTCGATGCTTGGTATATAAGGTTTGCTACCCCCTGTGTGTGGAAGTTTTTCTTTTTCGCTGTTGTATTTTGGTTTACACGTCACGCCTCCTTTACCGTAGCCAGCCACTCGCGCACGGCGGTTAGTTTCCCTTGCGTTGCGCGTGCTCTTCGCGTTCGTTGCAATTATTTGACGATATCTACGCGCAATTTTGCTTTTTTTTGCCCACAAAACTGTGTGCTGACAGGATTAAGCTGGTGTAAAAATAACTGCGATGTGAAAATAAGGTTTAGTTAGTGCTGTAGAGAAACATGTAACGTAACTTGTCTGTGTCAATCTTACGTAGTACACACAAGAAACCAAACGATGCACAAAATACATTTACTTATAATGTCTAGTACAATCAATCATGAAAGAGATATGTACATGAAAAATTATATGTACTGTGTGGCGCCTGAAGGTTATGTTGAAAGACGAGATAAAAAAAAATCGCAAGGTAGGCTCGACACGCAATTCGGGATAGTGAGAGTTTTTTTTGAAAATTTATTCATTACATGGGGGGGGGGGGGGGGGGGTTCAAGTGAGTACATCAACCTTATTACACACAATATAAATCGAAAACAAGAATGCAAACAAGAAAACGCAACCGTGGGTAATATTAATCAAGATATCAAGCCAGAATACATCAGCTACCATCGAATACGTCGCATCAGCCAAACACATCGATGGCGAGTACAGAACATTTTATAAATAACCATTAGAACACTGATAACTACATTGAAAAAATAAACAACACTGCATACATATCGCGTACAAAAACTGTAAATGAAACTAAGACAGTCAAATACAGATTAGCAATGTTTTTCACTTCGAAAATATAGTCCATGATGATGTAAGGCTGTTGACTTTAACAGACGGCGCCCATCCTGTCGATTTCCTCTCGTACTGGTCCTCTTCAAAGTGTTTCTAAGTACAAGTAAAACAACAAAAGTGATTATTGATATGAAAAGTTGCCTTGTAAATACAGCTAGAGAACCATAGTGCTTAAAAATAAATTTTCGCAGAAGTAATGCTGTATTACCTCGCTTCACACGTTTAGAAGAAATGCACAGGCTACAACAGACACCATGCCAGAAAGCGCCGAAACATTTTGGTCCCATGATGCCCCTTAACTCTACTACACCTGGGCATACCGTGCACAGGCATTTAAAGACCGTCACAGTACCCACTACGATCGGGAATGAGCACGAATGACCATTGGCTTACGAGCACCACGCTACAAATATATTCCTCTAAAAAATCAGCTATATAACGTAACAACCTGAGATCCGCAAGATATCTGCTGAGAATAGAGAAAATCACAATGCTTCGCTTGCCACATACACAACAGCCACTCTCCCCAGAAGAAGCACTGTGTTCTTTAGTCCCAAATAACCAGTAGCGAAAAAAGAAACTGAGGGGAAAAAAAAGAAACAACAGACACACGATGTGTGCTTCCCGTGAAAAAGTAAAATAGGTGGTTTACATGACGATTTGTAACTAATGTAAAGCTATTTCGCGGCGAAGCATTTTCGTCAGTTCTTAAAATAAGGGTACTACTCGCATAGACTGCGCTGATCAAAACGGCAAAAGCCTATGCGACGTGCGCTCGCGAACCATAGGCTACTCAGCATCGGTGCAGTGCTTAGTTCGTGAGCGAACGTAGGTATGTGAGCGAGGATCAGAGAATACTTTCTTATTTATAAAAAACACGATGCGATAGTCTAAACTTTCTTGACACTTACCTCGCAAATGTAGGAGCTATCCGTTGCCTTCCAGTGATACCGCTTTACTTGGGCTTCCCATCTCTTCCTTCGCTCTGGGTCCTGGGGGAAGCGTAAACAACGAAGCCCTTTACGCGTCGATCCGGTGCACTTGGGAACACAACAGCCCGTCACGTCGACTCGATGCACTTGACAAGCTTGTCATTCATGCGGCTGAACACTGTCCAGCAAGTAGAAGCGTCAGCGAAGCATCCGCGCGCACTGTGTCTCGAACTAAGCACCGGCACCAAGCACTCGCAACCGCTCGCTGTGACTCAAGATGGCGTCGCAGCGAGAAAGCGGCGGCGCGGGTGCGGTCAAAGGACGGCACCACCCTGAACGGCGGCGCTGGCATCGAGGCACCCTAGCCCTGCATGCAGCAAGGAAGTTAGTCTCCTGTCAAAAACAGCGAAAAATTACTTGCTTTCACTTCCGTAGTGTCGTCATGCAGCGCCAGCTCAAGCAGCTATCGGCTGGTTTCGTGATCGTGAGAAGATTCTCAGCAACACATAATTGCTCATTTTTACCTAAATGACACACACACACAGATATATATATATATATATATACACGTCTGTGATCTCAAAAATACAGTGAAAAATAATGTCATGCTTGTAGTGCTGAACTATGCAAAAAAAGTTGCGCGTAGCATTGTCTGCTGCGCGTGGCCTCCGAGATAGCAGCGACGTGCTACGTAGCGTTGTCTACCGCGGCTGCCACGGGCCGCGTCCACCATTGCTGCAGTGATACGCGACAAGCCCTTTCACTGTCGAACTTTTGGGCGGTGCTTTGCCCCATTGGTTTTTCTCCTGTGGAGCTTCCATCGCGCTAGCGGAGACGCAAAGAAAGAGAAAGCCGCTTGTCTGTGGGATAACTCCAGTTTTACTTGAAGGATTTAGAAAATTATTACGGCATGAGATTCGTGAGAAAGACGTCCTTTAATAGTGAGGCCATTCTACGATTAGTTAGAAAAGTGTTTCAGGGCCCCTTTGGGATACAAGAGGGAAGGAAGGTGCCCTACTGGTATAGGTGTGCATGCAGTGTGCATGTGCCTATTTCTATATGTATGCATATACAGTCGTTTCGGTTAATTCGACCCTGACGGGACGGACAAAATTGATTGAATTATCCAAAAGGTCAAATTAAACAAGATGCAGAAAAAACGGCAAAACACCTCTGATTCATTTGGCACTATTTGCCAGATTCAAATACACCCCTTAGATGCGCGCCCGCTTTCTGTGCAACCAAAGTAGAAAACTAACTTGGAGATAACTTTAAAGCTTCTAAACAAAGTAGAAAGCTAACCCACACCCGATTTTTCGGCAAGGAAAATGGGCTAGGGTCTAATATGTGTTACACAGTGGCGGCTCGTTTCCTTAAGTCAGCTTTGCCGCACAGTCTGTTAGCTTCGCCGCAATACAGCAATGTTATGTGGCAAGGCATACGAACGCGATTTTTGGTCCAATTTTCTTAGAAAAAAGAAAGGAAAGGTGCTCTAGAATCAGATAAATACTGTAGCCAGACATTGTGAGCTACCGTTATTGCTTGAAAATATTCGTAGGGCGGGTTAAAAATAGGCTTTTAAATGCGAAGCTTTTCTCGGCGAACGTTTGCCACTTTGAGAGTATCTATCTATCTAGCCGCCTACCTCTTGGTGCTCTCATGGTCGTTTCATTAACTAGGTATGTACCAAAATTGGCGTAGTATGACAAGAGTGTGTGACGTACATAAATGATAGGTCATGACATGTTTGTCATGTAGGTCATGAAACAGCTGCCTACGTCTTGGTGCTCTCATGGTCGTTTCGTTAATGTGGTAGGCTCCCCGCACACTGCTTCGCATAATATCGATTCCCATAGGGCGTGGGATCTGCTGGATTTTTTTCACAGGAGATGATGTGTGTTCACCGCATTCACTGTCCTCTAAGCTCTGCCGAGACAGACACTGTCAGTAAGGGGTCGCTATTGGGGGTCACCATAGGGGTCAGGCACTTGCATAATGAATGGTCAAGTTCGGATTACCCCGGTGAAGGCCAATTTTAGAATCGAAATAATGCATGTTTGGGCCCACAGAAATGCATGGGCACAGGCCGGCAGTTTTGGTTGGGATCGAATTGACCGATAAATTGAATTAACTGTAGTCAAAATATCTGAGGCCTACTGTATTACACTTTTGTTTTTATTTGAGCAACCACCCCTTCTTGCTTTGTTTGTAAAGCTAGAGTTCTGTATTGCCTGTATGTGGCACTTCCAAACACCTGTTCAAAATGGCACAGCTTTATCAGCACTACAACAGACACTTTAGAATATGCAAGTAGCATTTTTTGTGTGGACACTGACACCAATAGATAAGGTTAACAGCTTGTGCACACCCAATTGCAGAAAAGACAGTGTAGTTGCTATAGAGAAAGAATGGTAGCTAAAAAAAACATATCCCCTTCAGTCGCTGTGTGCACAATTCTGCATGCTAAGATACTGCATCAAAAGCAATAGCACTGTTGTAAGTAATATTTTAAATGTGTCGCAGACCTGATGGAGCTGTGCTGCAAGTATGAATAATATGCGCGAGGTGTTTAGTAAAACGAGTTGGCAGGGCTTGGTGCTTGCTCTCCGGAACTGTCTCTTGTAGCAGATTAATTTTTTTCATTGTTTTTCACAATGTTTTACATCCAGCATATATTTCAAGTAGCTGAATAGATGCTTCCCATGTATGCTAGACATGATATAGTTTATCTCATATCCAGTGTTCTTGTAGAGTTCTCGCATGGAGTCCAGATTCTATAAACTTGACAAAACTCGCCAAATAATTGAAAATTCTTAATCCACCATGAACCTGCACTCTTATCACTATATTTTAAATGGACAGGATTGGCACCTAAAGGGGTTAATATGCAAGTTCAGGTGTGTAAATAAAGACAGCTTCAACCACTCTTTAATTTTTAATATAGCGTCCTTAAAATTCACGACTTGTCCTTGAGAACTCGGAGTGGCAGCGTAACACAGGATGGACATCTCGATAGGCTGATTATGCAGTCTGCATGAAAACGAGTCATCACCCTGGTTGTCCTGCCACGTTTGTGATTTGATGTGTTGATTCGTCCTGGGCATAATGGTCAGTGATCTATAATGCAAGAGTTACCTCCCACCAGTATCTCCTGTACTTTTTTCTCGGTCTCTCGGCCCTCACGAAAAATTTAGTTCCCTTGCAAATCAGAGTCACATGTTAAAGACACAGCAACACAGGCATCTTATTGCCAACAATGAATGCGTGTCACAGTCGTGCAAAAGCAGCCGAAAACAGCAGCTGCAGGAATGAAGTAGACGGCACGCACCGATGAGTGGAGTTTGAAATCGGATTATTTGTAATACCTTACAGGCCCGTAAAAGGACATTGAGTAAGGAACGCTACATTGTAAATAACGCAGAGCAGCTAACGAGGTGCTGAAATAAGATATGAGGCAAACAGTGTATGTGTACAGCAACATTGGAATATTGTTATACATAAGATTACGTCACCAGTAATATGAATGTTGTGAATTGGGTAAAAGGATGCAAGAGCACAGTTGGTAAGCACAAAATAATACAAAGGCACACACCTAGAATGGCTGTAGCAAAGCTATATAGACCTATGTATAAAATTCGTGCAGTTGATTATGAAAAGCTTCATAAGTGACATTATGCTGTGGCACGAGGCTGTTAAGTTAGGCGCCCATGTATTGCCAAAAAATGTGCATGATACTGGCATTATTACGAAGCCGACATGATGTGGATTTGCGAGATGGAAGTGGCAGCAAGCGAAATCTACCGCAGAAAACGTGCTTCTGAAACATGCAAGGCTGGTTTGTTGACATAGTTTTAGTGGCTGGAGCAAGATATCTCATTTTACTTGACTTGCACTTGAATGCCTATTGTAATCAGTGGTAGTGAAATGCACCACATGTTTTTGTTTTTTTGTTCAGTCAAACATTTATGTATTTTTTCAAAGTAGGATTAAACAAGAAGGATATGCAGAAGAGGGTTCCAAAGTCACAAGACCGTACCGGGACCCTATGTACATGATTAATGGATACAAATTACGAAATTAGCAGAGAAATATAGAATTAACCAAACCAACAGAAGAAATGGGTACATAAGCTACAAAAATATTACATTGATAAAAGACATTAATAACCAAAGTTATATATACATAAATCAGTTTTGTGATGGCAGAAATATTTGATAGAGAAATACAAATTCACACTAACACTGAAAATACGCGAGGGAAGTGAACATGAGCAGTAACAGTGCATCGATATCATGTAAAATAATCACAAAGCTAAATTAGAAAGAAAGAAAAGAAAAGAACGACAAAAGAACAGAGCACATACAATAAAAAATTGTATTGGTTTCATGTAAGTTAAGCACTCTTGATAGGGGAACTGCACAGTAGTGATTTTCCTGTTGTCCTGTCCTAAAAACAAAGGTGCAAGGGACGCGGAATGCCTGTCTTGTCATCACAGGTGGTTGGTGGGGGCGAGTCGCCACGATCATCGGTAGAGCCCATGGCCGACGTGGTGCTGGCGCTGACCAAGCAGAACCTGCAGGCCACCACCCAGGGCATCACGCAACTGCTCATGCAGCCGGGTTTCCCGAGCCCACAGCTGAAGCACGAGCACAGACTGCGATACTTACATCAGCTGCTTAGGTGAGGTCGCTGTAATAGTAGCATTTGGTTCATGCAAAGCAGCGTTGGTAACATAGTGAGAAATTCACTAAATTTATCATGTTTTTAGTCACCTTAACAACATTGCTTTTTCGAAGTCTTGGCAACTTTTCTGTTGACTTTTTCAGAGATGTAAGTAGCCAGTAAATTGCCATCGTAAAATTTCTCAAGGGAATTTAGCCAAGTTTAATGCCTCATTCCTATTTTATCCGAAGGGGAACTCATGTGCCTCTATTTGTCGCTACTTCTAAAGACTTGCCAAAGAGCTTATTAGTGGGCCATCTGAGTGCATCAAAGCTGCCTTTTGAGGTAAAGCACTATATTAAGTTATAATTGCTCTAGAAAAGGGGGTATATTGTTTTCACATTCTGACCATTGACTTGTCATCACAAGAGGTAATTTATAATAGTTTATAGTTTAACGTGTAGAACACAATTACAACAACAAAAAAATCAATTTAAGTCACTCTTCGCTAAAAATAGTGTTTTCAGTCGCGACCTGGTCACTTCAACCAGAAAAAAGTTATAAAAATATTGGCCCATTGAGCAGTTGAGTAGAGATGTTGAGTGGCTAATGGCACAAGGAAACTATGAGCTACTAAGATTCTAAGTGCAAAAATTACAATGTAGGAGGCCAGCATGACATGGACTAACAGCAGAGTATGTAAGCAAATGGTTCGTTGTGATTCACAAATGCTTCACCAAACATTGGTGATAACAAAGCCAGTGAGTTTGTCCTGGCACAAGTGGGTAGGCAATGTTCACTGCTGTTGGGTAGCCTTGGGCAGAAGCTCACCAGCAGCTATATATTGAGAACATCACAACAAAGGACCACAGCGGTGTGTTTTGCCCTCGAGCTACACGCCATAGCCACTGTTCTTCCTTCTCGTTTCCTACCAGTAAGTAATATTTGAATGTGGCACTGTGGGACTCATCTTCTTTCATATTAGTTTTGACAGTTCTGCCTGTAACAATCTATATTGTATAGTTCTATATAGTATTGCTTTATATTATGTTGTTCTGAGCATATTTTCATGCCCTATTCAGGTGTCCTCAACCCTGCATGCATGCAAAGATTTTTTTCCTTGTAACCGCTTTATCAGTGGTAATGAGCTTCAATTAACAAAGAGCAGTTGTAGGATAACACCTCTTCACTAAGTGTGCAAATATTTGCTTTACTTCTTGGGGTGATAGGTATCCATAACCGCATAAGTATTGTGCCCACAGCCATTTGAGAGAAATTTTTCCTGGCTGAAAAAAAAAAGAAAAGAAAATACCTCTTAACTGTTTGCATGTGTAGGCAATTAATGCATGATGATAAATATGAACTTTGATTGAAGTATGTGAGGTAACTGCTTCGGCTCAGCAGAAACAGTGCCCTGGCAGCTACCAGGCATCTCACAGTGCTGGCGTGATGGTGAGCATCGCCAACGGCGTTGCAGGACTTGCGCTTCAATTGTGCACAAGGTGAGACTGAAGTAAAACCGTTGGCGTTCGTAGCTTGAAGTATGCTGTCTGTTCTTCTCAGAACGCTGTATGCCCCACAATATGTTATGTACACAACTTCTGGGCAAGAACAGTGGTGTTTCTGTGCACAGTCCTTATGCCAGCAGCGGAAGGCACAACGCTGCTCTGGCTCAACTGCAGAGTCAATGGAGCATGACATAACAGTGCATACGTACACTTGGCTTCGTCGCTTTTACAGACAAATGCACTGCGCATCTCTGAGTCTTTCTAACCCTCCATGCGTGGGCTGCGCAAGCCATTTTAAAGGGGCTCTGCAAACACTTTTCGGACATAGTAAGACAACATTTGCAATCTGTAGGCAACACTGCCATGAGCATACGAGCACAATATTCTTCAGCATGCAGCGGGGAGCCTGCAATCTCACATAAAAGACTGCTCTCTCTCCTACTGTTTTCATGGCCTCTACTGTATTGCCCCAGTCTGTCATAGTCCATGTCATGGTCCATGTCATTCCTCATGTCATGACGTCACAATCCATACGGCAGCTCATAGTTGCCAGCCATTAAGGAATTGTTAATGCGTGTTAGCCCCGAGAAAATGCTTGCGCATGCATGCAAATCCCTCCAAACTCAAGCATGGAAGCCGAAGTTGTTCATGTGTCTCGCCCATCCTGTCATGGTCCGTGTCATTGCTCATAGTTGCCAGCCATTGACCGAATCTTCATGCGTGTTACTCTCGAGAAAAGGCTTGCGTGTGCATGCAAACTCCTCCAATCTCAAACATGGAAGCTGAAGTTGAAGTTGTTCATGCATCTTCCCCATTCTGTCACGGCTCCATTGTCGTTCTCAGGCACTTTTGTCAGACGCCGACCTTGAAATGCTACCATTGCAAACAGAAAAATAGAGGAGTGATTTGCAGATAATTGCTACCAGCGTCACCCCAGCTGGGAATGTTGAGGAAGAATGGCAAAAGTAAGTGTTGCACTCTTTATATCATGAAAAACGGGCCAAGTGAGAGGACACGGATGCAGTGCTGACTAACAACTGCTCTTTATATCTCTTATCAGATCTTTGAGATTTTCTTTGGACATATATTTACTGAAAGTAATCGCATTCACTTCTCTGTTTTGTTAGGTTTGAAAAAAAAAAAAAAAAAAAGGCCATGCTGAGCCCCCTTACCTCCTGAGGAGATAGCTGGTGGTAACAGAATTGTTGCACTTCACCCCCGCACCTTCCTGTAATGGCCGGTGCAGATTGCATCTACAGGCTGGTGACACATGCGAAAAGACTGTATTTATAGTACTCACAGCAATATGTGTTCTTTGTCTCTGTTCGTTGTCTTCCTGTCGTGCTGCAGTTAATAATGAATCAACACTAACTAGCCCAACTTTCAGTTCTTCTGTGTGTACACATGGCTGAAATTTTCTTCTCTGAATGCAGAGAGAGGACCAACAAGCGCCTCATTAAGGAGACACTCGTCGAAATGAGCCTCGAGTGCCGGGGACTCGTGGGCACAGAGTATGCAACCCAGACAACGCAGCAATTCCCATAGGCTGCTCAACAAGCTGTGTGATAGAGAACAACTTTTTGTGGTGGGTTGGGTGGCTCGTGTTTAACAGAAAAAGGGTTTCTGTGCGAAAGGGACAAATACGCAGAAAAGGCACACGAAACGACAGGGGGTAGTGCACGCTTCCAACTTCATTGAAAGAAACATCAACAAATGAATATACAAGTAATCAAAGCCTTTTTATTTTTACCCCATGACACAGTCTCAAGTGTGCAAGCGTGTCTTTCATTTTAATCACTGACAAAGATGCTTTATTTCCGCATAGTCATATTTGACAGATTCAGCCTTTAAATCACTGACTCTTAAAACATTTTCATGAGTTGGTTCATAACTAAGAAAAAAAAAAACTGGATGAGATGAGTAGTGCCAGTTCTCGTCTCGTCCTCGTTTTTTAGTTCTATTGTTTTTTTGTTTTTTTTTTCTCGACTCGTGTTGTTTTTGTAAGCACAGACCCATTAAGTTGCCGCAGTCATGAATTTCTGCATTATAACTAAAACAATATTTTTTAAAGGCTGTTGCATTTGAACTTGCATCACCAAGCAGACCAAGTGCATGACTAAGCAGCATGACCAAGCAGCACGACCGTGACCATGTTGCATGACCAAGCAGCCGTGTGGGTCCCGAAATCAAAGCTTACGACTGGGACTTACCCTGTTTTGTTAGCAAGGTGCTTCCTTCACTGTCCAAGTGCCGTACCGCCACTGTGAAGCCAGAGTAAAAGGCTTCTCCGTCACCTAGGATAGCCTTTTGTGCCCGCTGAACGAGCATGCTGCTCCGACATTTTTTCCTCCTTTCCTTGTTTGCACGCGCTCTCTGTGTCTCCTCCGCATCACTCCAGTTGCTCCCACATCGGCCGGTGCACCTTGCCGAGAAGCACGCTCGCTCCCTCGCTTGTTTGCGGGATTTTCCGGCAACTGCATTATAGCGGGTATTCTGTCTTACGCGGCTGAACTATAAGCAGTATGCATATACCTCGAGTTCTATGGAAAAATAAACGGGACTCAGAAAATGAAGCATTGTATCCGGTCCTGCACTGTAAGCAGTTATGTTATAAGTGGTCTGAGATGTACATGATATGTGGCACTTGTAATAGCTTGCTTATATATTCATTTGCCAACAGGGCCTTTAATAAGGTTGGAAGTCTGCGCTAAGTCCTGTCATTTCATGTGCCATTTCTGCATATTCGTCTCCTTGCACAGTAACTATTCTGTCTGTGATATCATTCGAACTGAGCACCCTGTTTTTTGTTTTATTTTATTTTTTTGTTCGCACATCATAGCAGACGACAAAATCAGTATGCTACTGACTTGTAGCACTCATCAACGCATTTACCATTGTTGTGAAGATCTCAGCCACACTTCAGATGATGAGACTCTATTGTGTATGGCTGTGTGTTCATGAAGCAATAGCAGAACTGTCCAGCAGCTTGCATACTGTTGCCAAAATATTCCTTTGTATTCATGAGTGACTCACCTTGTATTGAATGTTTCTCCACTCTTTGTTTCACCTCAACTCCAGAAAGTGGAAGGCATTGAAGTAGTTGCTATATTTCAGCAATGCTCTTAGGTGAATTCTGAGCTAAGTCAGGCAAGATTACCATCTGTTAAAGTCAAGGCAATCTTCTTATTTACCTTCACTTATATGTTCTCCAGCAGGTACGAGGACAGAAGTTTGTACAGTTGTAGCAGAATTTCAATACATGCAAAAGAGAATGTTCTTGCCAGTTTTTTGTACAGATTAAGACTTCAGCACCAATGAGCAGTAGCTGCTCTGTTGGCCTTGTTTTCTTGTACAGTTTTATAAAGGTGTTCACAACTGAAATCAAGACCTTGTCTGTTTTTTTTATTTGCAATTTCTTTTTCTTGGAAAAAGAATTGGCAAAGTGCAGGTAATGCGTGTTGCATTGTATTTTGAGTTAGCAAAATCTGAACTATTTATGCACTTCCGATGTTATTTTGCAGGTACTTTTCACGTTGATGCACGAAGATCAATGCTTGCTTTATTAAAGGGACACTAAAGAGAAACACTAAATCAGTTTACACTGATAAAGTAGTCTTTGAAAACTCTATTGCCATTCCTTTTGCTATAATGGGTTGATTTTTGGAAGAGAAAGTGAGTCAAACTTCTATTTTTTGAATTTCGCGCCGAAACCCCAGCGCCGGTACGTCGGTGTGACATCACAGATTTCAAAATACTTGTCTGGACTGTGTTGGCCGAATAAAAGTTATCGAAACTTGCCATGTTCAGTCCTTGACTCCTTTAGAATACAGTGTATAGTCTATTTTTGCCAATAATGAATTAACTAGGCCCTAGCAGACACCGTCAAAATCTATCACGTTGCGGCGGGCTGGTGCGGGAACTTGAAGTCTTGCCTTTTCACCTGTCTTTTGGGTCTTTTCTCACTTACCAAGCCTCTTCTTGCGGTAATAGTGGCATTTTTGGCATTGTAGAATTTACTAACACGGGTGAAATAATTTTTCTCATTAGTGTCCCTTTAAAGTTTTAAGCCTGCAATTTCGATATGTATCATGACTGGAACATTGTAATGAGTCTGTACCTTTTTGTGCCTTGTCATTCGTGTGATCAGCACAGCACCTTTATTGCCACCAGATTTGGCTAGTGCAGCATAGTGGGCGATTGGAGTAACTTTCAGCAGGTTCTTTTCTTTTAGCAAGAGGTTCTTTTCTTTTAGCAGGCTTGAATACATCCTGTAGAAGATTATCGCATAGTCTTCACTAGCACCCCTTGCAGTTAACGAGGCAGTGCTGGAATATTGGATATGCACCCTGTGCAATCTGTACCAACTTATCGCAAAGTTGTGTGCTGTGAAGTACAATCTGTCACAAAATATTCCAGGGCACTCAAATGCGTGGCTGCGTTCATTGGAGTGCCAGTGCAGTTGCCACGGCCATGCGTGGCCGTGGCAACGCAGCGGCTCATGCACCCCAGAGGCCCGGGTTTGATTCCCACCCAGACCAAAATGTACCATATTTTCTTTTCAAAGCTATTAATTTACTTTGTGCCCAAGAACCTCCCTGAGAAATGCGACATTAATCGGAGCATTTTTTTACGCGTTTTTACTCTTTGTGGCGTCGGCCATTTTTGGTACCACCTTTCGGTCACGGCAAAGCATTTTCGCGTAATGGGGCATATAATGCTCTCGCATTAAAAAATATTTGTGTAATGCCCTTAAATACCGGACTTTCAACAAAATTCTTCAACTGAAGGAGTTGTTGGCAGTCAAATGCTGCTGCTACCATTCCTACTGCATTCGAAACAATGCACCATGTCCACGCAGAACAATGCACTCCCACGCTCTGCCCATCATTGCGCTGAGCTTCTTTAGCCAGCACAATCTTGAGATCACATGGTGCGACTCTTAGTCACACCATCAATTTAGGAGTCCATGGCATAGTTTCCCACAATTACTAGAGGGAAATCTGGCACTGCAATCCTTCAGCCACCATGGGAATGATGGGTAGCACATGGATTTGTCAGATCTTCGTGCTTGGGGCTTGAAACGTTCTTGTGGCTTCTTTTATTACGCTTTGTCTGGGCCTAAAATGGCGTAAATTTCGAAGCAATTTGTACTTTTTTTTTAATGCGGAGGCTAATAAGACACTGCAAGCACGCATAATCGCTGCTAATTCTAGTGGTTTTGCCTGTCCGTGCATTCGTGGCGCCATGGTTTCAATATTGGGCTTCTGTGCTAGAGGTCCTCTGTTCGAATCCTGCCGTCGGACAATTTTAATAATGTTAATTTCATTATTTGTAACGCAGTAGCTTCTTAAAAATAATCACTGTGCAAAGTCGGGAAGCCATTTAAAGCCAGAAGGACGAAGTTTAGGCAAATCCATGTTACTACCAATCATTCCCATGCTGGCTGAACGGCCCGGCCTGCTTGCAGCTCCCGTAGACGCTAGCGCCACAGTTCCCTCTAGTGGTCATTGTATGAAACTCCATGGTGTTAACACAGTAGTATCATTCTCCAATACCAGATGGCGTCACATTGACCCATTTGTTAAGGAATGTAAATGTTTTACAATTCACTGGGTAGCCCAGTGGCTGTAGGGTTACACTACTGAGCTTGAGCTTGTGGTAGCCACCATAGGCGTGGTTCAATCCCGGCTGCGTCGGCCGCCTTGCAATGGAGGCAAAATGCAGAAACGCTCATGTGCTTAGATTTAGGTGCACATTAAAAGAACTCCCAGGTGGTCAGAATCTGAGGACCCTCACTATGACATGCTTCGTAATCATACCGTGGTTTTGGAACCTAAAGCTCCAAAAGTGATTTAAGGGCAGTGCCCTACTGTTTAATGCTAGGTGAGGGTGTCTGAGAAAGTTATTGAAAATTTTCAGGTGATGACTGTGGCATGCAAAGTGGTGTAGAAATCACTGAGCATATTAATGCGGCAGCATTAAGACGCTCGTGTGAACGAAAACCTGGCGGTGCCTGTTGATCGGTTACCTAGGTCTGGGAGAGGGAAGTGTGTGACATCACAAGTGGAGAGGAGGAACAAAGTATGGAAGGGAGGTGAGGTGGTGATGCGCTTCGGCACTCATAGCTGGCAGACCACCAGGGTAGAGGAGGGAATTGTGCTGTGGCAGACTTGGCAGATTGCCTGTGGCATTTGACAGGTTAATTCAGCCATGTCTTGTGAAGGCACGTGTCTGAGTACAGGTAAAATGGATGCAGGGCCATGAACGAGCAGCTTGTGAAGGGTTAATGTTAACGCATTTCCGTCTGATCAACAACCAATCGATCGACCATTAATTTTTGTTAAAATGTCACTGTATCCATTCATCCAGCATTTTTTTCTTGAATGATGCGTGTTGTGCTTTGCAGTCAGCATCTCTTGGAAGCACATGGTGTTCCTGATAGCAAAGTACTTGGCACACTGTATTATGAGAAAGGGAGCAGCTGCAGGTATTACATTTACAGCTATGGAACAAAATTACACCTGAAAGGGGGCAAAATTTTAGAGTAGCACAGAAGTCTTGCGAATAAAACACCAGAAGTCAGTATAGAAACAGGGCATTCGTCGTTTTTTTTTAATGGTTCATGTCACCTCTGAACTCTTGGTATAACGCCAGTCCACAGTTCTGTCTGCAAACAGTGTATGACGCAGAACACCAGTAAAATTGCCAGTCTATTAATGTGCATCTACTCAACCTTTACTGCCACCAAGGTGATGTCAGCACTTTTGTTGACTGTATACTGACGGTCCCGTAGCAGTAGTGATGCTGGTCCACTCTTGATGCCACCCTATTCAAGTCTCCAGCATCGTACTACAGAAGACTTGTTTAGGGTCCCGCATCAACATTGCAAAGGAAAGCTATCACCGTTGCACCCAGTCCATCTTCCATGACATCCATGCACAACCAGCTATGCAAGACAGCAAAGCATGTCATCAACATTCCACAGTGATCAAGATCACTAACAAGTCAAGCCAAGAATGATGCCATATCGAAGCTCTGGTTGGCTGTCTGTTTCTTCTCAGACACGAGCATTTGGTGGTCAACAAAACTTCAAAGCCTGCTCGGCTTTATGGAGAGTCCCCTTGTAGCCAGCTTGCTACAGCCATTCTTCTTGAAGGCTTTGACTCAAGCATGTGCACATTGTCCTTGTGTCAACAAAAGTCACCGCTTGCGCTTTCGTGGCATCTTGACTGAGCGCAGGTAAGGGTTATCAACAAGCTCGGGTGGTCTTTCGGGGCTGCTCTTGGCCTGTTCCTCTTCCTGCTGCTCAAACACCTGGTCTTTGGGAAGCAGCGCCGCTAGGTATGGCTGGGCCATTGGCTTGCAAGCTATCACTGCAAGGGAACAGAAAGAACACTGTAACCGAGGGTTAAGTTAAAAAGAGCTGTTTCAGAACTTAAATGGGAGATCATAGTAGCTGTTGCTGATGGGCAATTAAGTGGAACACATTAGTGATTAACTATCTCATCTTGCAAGTTTCCAACAGAATTACTAGAGGGAACTTGAGCACTGCAATCATTCAGCTAATATGAAATTATTGATGGTTAGTACTATATGGATTTGTCAGACCTTCATGCTTGCGACTTGAGACATTCTTGTCGCGCTATTTATTACACATTATTTTTCTAAATTTCCAAGAAGCCATATTTTTCTAAGTACCGTATTTTCTAGTCTATAAGTTGCGTACAAGACGGAACTGTTCATTCGGGAAGTGATTAAAAAAAATAACGCCGACGTTTCACATTGTGAATGCGAGTCACGTGCAAGCATACGGGTGCCATTCCTATATCAATGATATGGACACTCCAGGTGCATTTCTGCCATCGTGGTTACCGCGATGTTCCGTATAAAGTCCAAGGGCAATAACATTGTTGCATGTGCAAGTGAAAGTGTGCAACGGTGAGCTGAATCGCGTGGGAGGGAGGGAGGTGGCTTGCACTTTGGTAGCAACTGCGTATTTTGTGCAGCGACGCATGCTGTATCTTGAAAGCGATCTGCAGATGTGACGACTTTGGGGTTGGCCTGCCGCCGCTTGCATTGCTGCTCCGTCCTCGCACAGCACTCAGCAACTCGATCGCGAGAAGAACCTGGTACCTCCACAGTGCGCACACAACCCGTAGCTACTGCCAGAGGAGGTCAACGCAGAGCGCATCGCGTGGCCATAGCATCCAATCCAATTTTCACAACAGATTTTGCAAAAAAAAAAAAATAAGAGACGTATATAAGTCCCACCGATGAAAAATTAAGAAAAAAATGTGACTTATAAACCGGAAAATACAGTACATGACGGCAATAAGGCTCTCTACACATGATCATTGGTCGTTTAAGGTCTACATTCCAGCTTCGACCTCAAGTAATAGAATGCATCTGGAAGACGTCTCTGTGATGTGACCCCTCCTCGTGTCGACAAGAAAAAGCTATCGAAAGCACATATTGCTGTATTTAAACTTTTTTTGTGCGCGAGCCTATAAAACACAATGTAGCTTACATTAACTGAAATAGAAAATTTGGCGAGTTGGTATAAGTTGACATTTCCGGACTGTAGCGCAAGAAACTGAGCACTAGAGAAGAAGATTGTTTGTGTGCCTTTTCTTCTCTTGTGCTGCAGTTAAAAATGGTTTACATTAAGCACATAACAAAGCGCGACTACGTTTCCTTGTGCACAGATGACCTTCCTGTTGAGTTTCTAAGCATTGGGCTAAGCCGCCATCTTGTTTGGAAAGCGCAAGTAGGCTGCATCGCAAGCCTGTACAGCTCTTTTTCCGGCTTCTGAAGCAAGACTTATGTACGACGGCCGCTGTCTTTAAACCGTCTAAGACGAGTATTGGAACATGGCCATAGTCGAGTATTGGAACATGGCCATAGTTGCAGAACATCCACTGGCTTCAAATCTTGGCATCGCCTGGTACAGTGCTAATTTTATCCAATCCAGAGTCTGATGCTGTCCTTGCAAAGCATTCGTTTTTGCTGGCTCTGTCAGAATTGAAACAAAACTTAAGATGGCCACTGTCCCCTATGCTGCCGTCTACAGCGATTATTGGAACACAGCCATTGTGAATAGTTCCATTCATAACGCAATATATTGTTGAAGCCACAATTGGCAAAGTTGTCTGAAGCCAAGAGGAGGAAATTGGGCAAATCTATGCAGAGTACAGTGTAGACCGCTTATAACGTAAGTCGCCGGAGTCGCGAATATCTGCACTATAAGCGGTACCGCACTATAACCAAAAGAACGATTTTATAGCACTGCACGTATGCAAAACATGTAGACCAAGCATGTATACGCACTTTAATTATACTATCCCGCGCATATCGCGATTACGTTTTCGCCAGTGAGCTGGAGAAAACATAATCACGATGTAGCCGGTGCTCTTCAAGCTCGACAGCCTTGCACCGAGTCAAAACGAAACAACTGTTTGCCTCAACTGCTGCGGAAAAACCGTGACCCCTATCGGCACGATTACGAACGGCGACTTTGCGGTGCTGAAGGCACGCACCTGACGTATGCACCGAGTCTGGACGAATTAACTACCATTCGCGGCAACAACTGCAGTCGAAACCGCGGTTGCTATCTATGCGATCATCGATGGTGACTACGTAGTTTTCTATGCACGCGGCCGACGAGTGTACCGAGTAAAAACGAAACTACTGTTCGCCGCAACCGCGGTTGCTATCGACGCAATCATGGATGACGACTACGCAGTTACGAAAGCCCGCGGCCAACGCGGTGTTATGCGCGGCGGTAAACGCAAGAATTCCGGCTTTAAAGACACAAATAGGCGCGAAGCGTTCCGGCGTTGCTGTCATTAACGTACGATTTCAACTGATGGCTGTGGCGATGCGGACTCCGCCACTTGGTTTCGGTTGGACGCTAGCGCCGTTCTTGCTCTTTTGCGTCGCACATTTGCGGCGCTCCTCCCTCACTGAGCTCCGAAAGTAGTCTGAATTAACTGATGTGCGGCCAAATAAGTCCGAATTAACAAGAGTTGGATTGCATTGAATAATGCATACGCCAGCCGGCAGCACGCATCTTGTTGAGAAGCGTGCTCACTGCCACCCTTGTCGGCGAGATTTTCCTGCGGAAGCCACATTATAACCGGTATTTTGTCGCACACGGCTGCACTGTAAGCGGCATGCGTATACATGGAGTGCTATGGGAAAATTAAAGGGAGTCTGAAAAGACCGTACTATATCCGGTCCTGCACTATAAGCGGTTACGTTATAAGTGGTCTATACTGTACTACTACCCGTAATTCCTATACTGGTTGAATCGCCATATTTGTAGGTCCCATAGACAGAAGCATGTTCCTTCTCGTAATTTTGGTAGGATACTCAATGAGAAAAGTGAGCTTCTATGAAAACACAAAAGGGGGTGCTCACGAGGGAATGGAGCTGACTGGTCTGCAAAGAGGCTCTGAGTGGGGCCTGTCTTAGCCACAAAACGGGTTAGGGCACGCTCCACGTCTCGCTTCTGGCTGGCCAGCTTCTCCCGAATAGCTTCATACTCCGTCACAGGCTGCTTGTGTGTCTGTAAGGGAGAGGGGTGGGGAGGGATAGGAGACAGTGCGTGCGACTTGAATGAAGCGCAGAAGGTTGGACGACTGGGCTGGTCTGTAGACATTCATGATTTAATGTGCAAACAAAATGCATGAGAAAGAATGAAACAGGACAAGTGCTTATTGAGACAGGTTATTTTCGCACAGGCGATACCCGCTGCAGTAGTTGAGTGCAATTTATGGAACCCGGCCATAGCAGCAGGTTCCCATGGGGGCGGAATACAATAACGCTTGAGCACCTTGCACTGGATGTTCAAGAACTCCCGGTGGTTAAAATAATTGGGGTCCCCCCCTACAATGTGCTTCATAATCAGATTATGGTTTTGGCATGCGAAACCCCAGAATGAGAAATTTTAATTATTATACAAGCGATAAATGAAGCAGCTAGAAAGAAGGCGATAAGAAATGAGAAAAACATGACATGGAATGAAACAAGTGCCATTAAGATACAAAGCTCAATCAATCTTGATGCTACTTAATTTGGGTCAGGTTATGCTTCCTTCTTTCTGCCTGCTTCACTTATCATCTGTCTATAAGTTCTATGCTTCAAATAAACAAGTTTTAAGTAAGTGCCTGTTGTGTCTTAGCCTTCTTTGTGTGCTTCTTTCTTGCTCATTAACTTTCAGCGAAGCTACGGGTAATATTTTTAGACCCAATTTCTTTAAGAGGGCATTGGAAAAGATAACTTCCAGAACAAGCTGGACCTCGGCTCCCTTACCGGTGTCCGTATGTAGGCGTGTGGATCGGGAAAGGGCACCATGTGTTCGGGGATGTGAGGCGGCAGGGGCTTCTTGTCTCCGGCCTGCAGGATCTTTGGCATCGACGATCGTGTCTGTAAACCCGCTTGTAATATGCAAAAAAGCATGCGAAAATGTGAGCTTGAAGCATAAGCAGAAGTCTTCCTTCCTTTTCTTTTTTTCATACCAAATCAAACAGCACAACAGAAATAGAATGTGAAGCAAACAACACAGATACTGACCAAGATGAAGGAATTAGTCAAAACTTGACGTTTCAACCCTCGCATGGAAGCCTTGACCATTTGCGAGCCAAAAAGTTTTCAATAATTTCTTCACCTTAGTATTTACTTTGTTTTCATCATGATCCTTCTCAACCAGATTTCGATTTCAGTGATAGAGTGCGTGAATAATGGCTGAAGGATATTTCTTTACCAGTTTCTAGATACTGGAACACGCTGCACAAAAGCCCTACCAGTCAAACTAGTTGGTAATCAATGCCGCCAACATAACTTACTTTTATAAATATCCAGAGGTTCAATGAAACCAACAGGTGAAATCTCAGTAAAAAAGTTCATATGGCGGAAACACACAAAGTTCAAAAGATTTTCTTACGTGTTGGCAGTGTGATGCGGTTCGGACGCTTGACGAAGCCCCATAACGATTCCACATTAATGCCTAAAATGCAAAGATAGTATCAAAATGCATAATGTCATGAAAAACAATGGCATGTTCTACATTCGTAATATATCTTGTTCTATGTTACTGCGCGCATTAGGTCAGCGCATGCTCCTCAATCTAGTCGTTTGGACTGACAAGCGAATCGTACCCATTTCGATGAGGGCCACGAAGACATCTCCGGACAAGACCTCGGTCCTTCCGGAGAGCTCGCAAAAGGCTCTGCTGCTTCGGGCGATCTCGATGAGACCTGAAAAGATCACAAGAAACACTATCGCTATAAGCGTTGAATATCGACCGGCGGCTTCAGATGCTGAGCCGACAGATTGATCACAGGCACACAGATCACAGGGCAATATGACACGGTTCTCTTCAGTCGCAGCAGTCAGTTGCTGATTTGGGGCTGTGCTTTTTTTCGCAACAAGCAGCCGTGCATAACGGCACTGTGTGACAAGGGTCACTTTCGATGGCGATCGAATTTCTCGATCCCGTTTGTCTCCTTTGCGCAAGGGAACTAATTACGGTCGAGAAATTCGATGCCAGTTGAAAGTGCACCGTGTGACCAGGGATAAGCGGATCGAGTAAGGTGTCAAAATGTCGCTGAACCGAATGGAGATGCGGACACATGCATCACACTGCGACTGAATTCGCCAAGTCCATTCTCGCGCCGACAAACTTACAGCTTTGAAGCATCTCCACCAGAGACTCGACTGCTACTCGCTCTGCGCTCGAGAAGCCAGTTTCAACACAGATCGAACATACTGCCGCAAAGAGAGCTTTACGGCGCGCATTCACAGGGCCCGCGTCACTGGCGGACGACGCCATCTTTGCATGCATCGGCAATCCTTGCCGGGAGAACTCCTGTTATCCCCGCACAATGCATCGCTAAAACATCAACATTTGCGATAGATAGACAAATGAAACGCACTTTCCCCTACAACTCTTCTCTGGCGTTGTGATCAAGGTTGTGATTGTTGAGAGTTTTTCTTATCAAACAGCAGGAAAAGAAATACCTATATTAAGAAATGATGTAAAGTTCTTTTGTTGATGCCGCAGTCACGTTAACTAAAGCCAACGCCTCCTATAAAGTCTTTATAGGAGGCGTTGCTAAAGCACGAGCCTGTGCCATTAGCTTCTGACAACAGCCAACATCATTTCTACATACGAGCAGTCACGACCATAGAGAAACTCTATGGTCACGACGGAAAGCAGACGAAAAACAAAACGCAGGTGGTCGAGGTGTTTCCGTGGTGGGACGCGCTTGCGGTCTTTGGCATTATTCTGGAATGGAGTGACGTGACGCACGCTTGTTGAAAGAACAAATGCCTAAGTGCTCCGCGTACGGATGCCGAAGTGGGTACGACCCGACCGCTTCCAAAGGCCGACACTTCTTCGGCGTACCGAAGGAACCCGTGCTAGCCGCCAAATGGAGCGCTGCGCTCGCTCGCAAAGGAACGGCGCTGGGCGCAAAGAGCACGATTTGCAACCTGCATTTCTCGGACGACGTCTTGGTCAAGAACTACGAGCACGTCGTCCAAGGCAACCTCGTGCAAATTCCGCGCGGCCGCTGGTGCCTCAAGCCGGGAGCCGTACCGACGCTCCGACTCGCGAGCAGCGTTGAAAAACCCATCAGACGCAAGAGAAGGCGGCAGCGTCTGGCAGTGGTGTGTGATTCGCAGGACCAAACTGTAGTGCACGACGAACGCTTCGCCGCGCTCAGGGCGAGTCTAGCAGAGTGCAAGGATATGTCCGGCTGGAGTGTGCACGGCTGTGGCGACGAGCTCGTCGCCTTGTGCAAGATGAGTGTCGTCGACTCCATCGTCGTGGTTGAGAAAGCTGTCGTTGTCCGCGACACCTTGGAGGTGACGGTGAACGCGATGGGACGCGTGGTGCCGACCGAGCACTGCCTCGCGTCGCCTACTGTCCACGTGAACGATGCGGAAGAGCTCGGGAAACTTGTGAGCCGTTTGGACGCGCTGAACATTTGTTCGGGATGCCCCGGTGGCGAGGACTCGAGCGACGCCAAGCTTCTGAGGACGTTCGGAGTGTTCAGCGAACAGTGCCACGTGCTATCGATGCAGCCAGTGTGTGCTGCGTGCCAGCTTCTCAGTGATGCCAGCTAGCTGTTTCGAGTATTACGAACTGTTATGCCCTGTCTTCAAGACGTACTTCCCATTCCATACAAACATTCCACGAATTAATCACCAGAGGCCCGTAATAGGGCCACATTGCCACTCAAGCACTCTCAACATAAGATGTCTTGAATTTGAGGACACTAGCACACAACTGCCCTTCACAGGTATGAATGGGCTGTCGATCTGCATATGTGTCACATACTTTTTGCATGTGTGCGACATTCTGCGTGGACAGTGATGCGTTGATTCCATTGACAACATGTTCCTTAAACAAACAGTAGAGGGTCCTTGTTCTCAACACACAGGTACAAACTTGCCAAGCTCTTTAGTAACAATATAACGAGCTATGCTACATATATTGTCAGTGTAGTGATGCTGTAATGGAATTGTGATGAAATGGGGGGGGTATTCTGCAAGTGTCCACGTGGTGGACATGTCCATTTTGTTTGCTGCTTAAGTGCTGATTGGCTGGGGGCCTGTCTCCTTCGCACGTGCACCACAGCCTAGTCAATGAGAACTTCAGCAGAAGACGAAATGGACATGGTCCTCTAGGTGGACACTTGCAGACTATCCCCTCCCCCCCTTACAGGTGTCTCAGTTTATGACACGGATCCCTTTTAATTGCCGAGAAAATGACCAATGTTGCCTAAGTAATTAACTATTTATTGAAGTAAGTGGAGTTGGTCATTGGTTAGCGGAGTTGATGGTTGAATGTTCATTATACAGCAAAATTATGAAAGGTTATTGTAAAAGCAGTGAACATTGTAAATGAATGCCACAGTGTTTGAGAAAAATCAAATTGAGCTAGCACAGAATTACAGATCCTTTTCCATGGTGGATACAACGAGGGATGCTGCACTAAGCAAATCAGCTGCCATAGTGGCCCAGTGGCTATAGCATACTAGTTGCTGGTGCATGGGGGCCATGTGATAGCCATGTGGTCAATTCTTGGTCACACTTTGATGTTCACAGAATGCAAACACTCTTGTATCAAACATAAGATGCATGTTGAAAAACCTCGGGTGGCCGAAATTAATTCAAAGCTCATTTCTCATTGCCTGTGTTTCGTTGGGACATCATCAACTGATCAAAGTAGCATGCAAACCAAAATACATCTCCTTGGAGCCCTAAAGGAGTGCTGACTAGAATTTTTTTTATGTTGAATGTAGGTCCAAGCCGTGTAAACCCAGAAGAAATACTAGTAAGCGTCAGAGTGCTACATGGTTCTGTGGAGCAGTGTTAGTTTCTGTACCCCGAAGGTGGATGCATCATGATGTCATGACAGACTGGCTTGCACTGTTCCTGCAAGCAAAGCCCAGAAGCAGCATTAGCAGCACTATTGTTTACTTTATTTATAATTACTGTAATCATACCTAGCCTTATATTGCTGCATGACATAAGCAAGTGTTGCTTTTTGTTATGACGTCACGGTAATGTAAATGACTCCGGCTACAGAAGTTCAAGACCAACTTTAGTATCAAATCATGATAATGTGCCCCAACCTTCATACTTGCTAAGAAGCGTGTGGTAGAGATTCTGCAAGTTCAAAAAATATGTGTCTGTACTCTTTAAAGGGCCCCTCACCAGGCCCCATTGCAAATTTTGGTAATTGACTTGAAGCTGTAAAACATTGTCTAAGAAGTTTGTTACTGGAAGAATTTTTCAAATTTGTTTATTATTGGAGGAGATACAAGAAATTAAATGTCCTGTTACCACGCTTGCAACAAAGACACTCTCTCCCTTCTGCCTCTAGTGGCATTCCCAAGCGGTGTTCCCTCCCTGCCTTTTCCCATACCGGAGCTCAGGGACGTACCGTGGCATCAAGCCCTGCCTCCTTTCTTGCAGTGTTGCGCCTTCTACATTGGATGATTAAGTCATGGTGAGTGATGAAACACTCACTGCAAAGAGGCATTTGTGCGTGTTACTCTAGCTGGGAGCGGGCTTCATAGAGGGGGAAGGAACGCAGCATTTGATCTGAAATTTCAGCTGTTCTCGCAGCGCGCCATGTATATGCTACACCTGTTTGTTAAAAATGGCCAAACCTGGTAAGGGCTAAACCATCCTGAGCTCGAAAATTAGTTACATAATGGCTGATGTGCACTAGTCTACCATGAATGTATCACCGCAAGAATATTTTGAAATGGTGCAGTAATAGCAAGGTTATAGGAGTTTGTTGAACGAAAACACGGCTATCGCTGTTTCTCGCTCTCCTTCGCAACCCTCCCCACTCGCGCTCTCTCCTACTTGCCACATGCGCTCACCAACTCGACGCAGTGCAGCGAATGCCACAGGTCACATCTGCCCACCAGAAGAAAGGCTCTTCCGTTGTCTACCCCTAATCGCCTTCTGTGTGAAGCTGACTTAATCGAAGCTTCATAAAAGGTTCAGGAGGCACCGGAGAGGAGCACGGGGTTGTTTTTTTAATTTGTGGCATTCCCGCAGCGTGTCGCACTGCCCTCATTTGCCAGAGATGATGGTCACAGCATTCTGTACGTGATGTGTGCATTTGTTTGAAATGTGTAAGAAAATGTCATAGGTTGTTTAGGGGCCCTTTAAGAGATGCATGCTACAGCAAAAGCAGAGGCTTTAGTGTTCTCGCTTTTGCCTCACTGTCTGTCAGCTATATGAAAGCTTGACAACAATTGCCAAGCTTTGAAATAGATAAGAGAGGATGTGGCAAGAAGTGGGACATTTCACCAAAATGCAAGGATGGATTAATGTTTGGCAAATGCTAATCTGCTTTAAAGTTGGATCAAATTGGCCGATTGACCATTCTAGGCAAGTCTGATTTACTCTGTACTTGCCTAGCATAGATTTTTTCTGGGTGTGTAATGCATGCACGCTGCTGATTATAACCAACATTCAGCACATTTCAACCATGCTCTCTGAAAGTTGCCACACATAATCAGGCACCAGTACCGAGGCAGTTACTCAAAATAAGTCCTGTAACATTTGTCAAGCTTAGAATTTCAGGCAGCAAAAATTATTTCGTAACACCCCACTACGCCGTCCCTCAAAGCCCAGTATGCAGCTAGGAGACATCGTCATCAGCCTATATTTATGTCCACTACAGGACGAAGGCCTCTTCCCTGCGATCTCCAACGCAGGGAAGAGGCCTTTTTTTAATAGTTTTGAATGCATTCCCAGATTGTGACTTAATACATGGGTTTTCTAGTCTTTATTTTTTGTCCTGCAACGCACAAAAAGGCATTTTGTTTTAAGAAACCAAGTTGAACAGCGGGGTGTTTTACCCTAAACTTTGACTGGTGCTAGTTTCGAAATGTGGATGTATAGTCATCATTAACATGAAAGGAAACTGATTCTTGTTTAAAACGACAATAACTTGTGATTCATGGATTCAAATCTAGGAATTGATGACGACAGTACCTCGAGAGCTGACTGGCTTCAATTCATAAACTGCTATATGTGCCCCAAGTTAATTAAACAGTAAGCTGACTAGTGAAATTCTGGTAATTAGTTGACTATGTATTTTAATTTCTTATGCACAAAATGTCCACCTTTTCAAGCTATCCAGCACAAGGATTGGAATTGCGCTATCTGCCACAGGTGATTTAAAAAAATTCAAACTCTAAAAAGAAATACCTGGTGCATGTGTGTATAGATATATCTGGGTATGCATATGTCAGGAACATTTAGCAGTGTCAACAAAGATGGTCGCATTTTTCCGAAGGAACAGGACCCCCCAGACGTAGGAAGAGAGCAAAGTACAGTGTTAGAATATTTCAATGTGTTCAGAAATTTGGCGGTGGCTAACCTCAGGGGGCCATATGTTGAAACAATTAGTATCCCAATTTTTTTTGCACCTTTTGTCATTTGCTTGAAAATCACCGTGCTGTCATTAATCTTGTTATAGGGCACTTGGCTCAACAGATGATAGGAAAAGAATGGGGAAGAAACTACTTTGTCAAAATATGGCCCCAGCGCAATTAAGGGTGCATGCGAAACATACCAGCAGGCACGATTTAGAATGAGGCAGGGGATGAAATACGCATGCTAATACTATAAAGCTGAAAAGACTTACACTTACCTCTACTTCTAAATGCAGGACACAGTCCCTTTTTTTTTGAAAACCTAATTTGCCAGAAGATGTCTTGCAAGGCGATACCTGCCTATGGGTACAAGTCAATGTTTGCAGTGTTTGCAGCTGAAGAGATAAATAGGCTGAGTCATTGCTATCTTCCTCTACAGAAATGTGCTTCTTTTGCCGAGCTATCAGGTATCGGACATCACAACAAGTGTGCGCTAAGCTCGCAACAGTTCATGGCCCATTGTCTCCTATTGCCCATCACCTATAGTCATCACCCATCAGGCCAACGGCCACTACAGAAAGCATGTTAAACTCTGGAGGGTGCGATTGGCTGGGTCAGCCAATAGAGGCATGAGAAGGTGGCAACAGCACAAATAGGTTCAAAGCACCTATTTGATACTTATTGCTCGTTTTTCGGTAACTTATCTGTTTCCTTTCAACTTCATTGGTAGTTGGCACCCATTTGAGTCATCATGATTTTCTTATGTTTGTACTTTGTGCTGTCGCAACACCTGCAGGACAACCATTTCCATCACTTTAGTTCTTTTATCGTAACTACCAAAAACTATGCATTAAACTTCCATGAAAAATGTAACACTACATTTTTAATAGATACCCCTTCGGGTTGTTGGTTCTGTAAAGGGGTGTATTCAACAGTTCACCAGGTATAGTCAAGCATAAGCTGGGCAGTCAAGCGGCACAGAGCAGTAACAGCTGGAAGCCCGAGCGGCTCACACTTGCGCCAGGCACTGGCGATCCGGGTGGCTCAGTGGCTGCACTGCAGACATCGAATAGGCGATTTGACTGGCTTTGTCCGTGCGCTCTTCTTCTTCATTACAGTTCCAATGGTCCTGTCTGAACAAGTATTCTGCAATATTTAGGCAACGAGCTCACCATCAAGCTGTCAGCTATTGTATACAGCACACAGGGCTTAAGTATGTCAGTTTTATTTCTGGTGGCATTACACTCCTCTGCAAAGTGTTTTTCAAGATCTTCTAGAAATGGGGTTTTGTGAAATCACAAGAAAACACGTTCATCAGCTGCAGGACAAATTTCCCCCAGAGTTCAGAGGATATGACTGTCCTATGTAAATCAAACCATCTTATGCCTACAAATTTCCTGGTCTCATTACATTACTGTTCATTCTTTACTAATTCTTTGCGGTCCTTGACGACATTTACCTCGGGTTTTGTTAGAGAGAGATGGAAACATGCGAAGGGCAGGCAATGTGTTGCAATGAAACTTGTTGGTGTCTAAAAGGGATGTTTCCTGCGAGTTGCCTTACCATTTACATAGCATAGCATACACACTAGTACAATGTTTTGCCATGTCATATTGCACTAGTTTTCAGGACTTGCCTTGCTTTAGAAAAAGTTGCAGTTTCATGCATAATGCGAAGTAGTGATGCTGACGCAATATTATTGCCGCCAGTCTTGCACTGTACAGGTTAACCTTATTGTAAAGAGAGGCTATAAGCCAATATACACAAACATAAAACCCACAATTTCTCCATGGCGTGGTTTGGGTGAGACATTCAAAGAGTGAAGAAGTAGGCTTGGCCTCAAATAAACACAAAAGGTTCATGTAAAAATATATTTCTCTTGCGTAGTATACAGAGTTTCACGTCCTATGCACCACGGGAGAAAGGAGGGGGTTCTGTGAAAGACGGCCACCGGAAGTTGTTCTCGAAAAGAGAGAAAAGAAATGCAACAGCTTGCAAAACCACGTCAGGAGCATATGGAATAGATGTCGCAATGTGCCTCACATGCAAGCTTGGCTTGCATCTCCAAACAATCATGTCAATCTCTACACAAGTCATTTATGATTGGCACCTCTACTTGAGCAGACATTCAATGGGACACCAGTAATAATTGGCATGACTGCGAGCCTGGATTCTTTAGTTTTGTAAATGTCTTTTATGAACAAGCATGACTGTCATTGTTGTAGTCTTTTGCCACTACAAGGTCACAGGGATTGATTTTTTCCAAATTCACTGGGAAAGCTTCGTTTACAGAGTCTGTCTACACTTCACTTTCAGCGTCGAAAAGGGGGGTGGGGTGGGGAACAGATTGGCCCACCTATTACTATGACGTGCTAGTTCTCTGCCTCCAGCAGCAGACAGATTCGAGTTAGCTCAATTTGTCGGTACTGCTTCAGCTCTCTTAGCAAGAGGTAGGACTGTGTAATGTTATGCAACAGCCTTCTCTAGTCACCAGGCTTTTGGAACGATCGCTTGCGATCCGCTGCTTGTATAGTCCATTTGCTCCCGAGCGTGATCGCAGCAGACAGTCAGGTGGCAGATGGTGGAACCAACACCCCATAGCTTCACAGGCGGCCTAGTCACTTGCCAAGCTTCTTCTTCAGGTTATCAGCAAGCTTGTCAAGAAACTCGAATGTGTTGAGGTAGTCGCTGCGCTGGACGCTGCAAATGGAATGAAAGCTTTGCATAAACACCACAATTGTTGATGAAGCCATGAAACGTCTATCATTATTGAAAAAAAAAGAATATAGTGAAAATGTCTTCCGCTGCCATCGACCGCCTTAACTATAAACTCAAAAATTAAACACTGTAGAACATAGATATGGAAGTTGGAGTCACCTAAAAACGAGATATCATGGTTAAGCAAAGAAGTAGTGCCTTATTTGTTTTAAGTTTGCGTAGCAGTACACATTAGATGCACTGTGTCTACAGTAGACGCCCTTATGAAGCCTCAAGGTGGACTTCAGTAAATTTGTTTTTCACACACAGTTGAACCTAGATTAATAAATTGCGTTAAGAACAAAATTTTTTGCTTTATATGGACAGTTGTTATAAAGGTGCACACAAATAATTTGTGGAGGTGACTGCGTGTAGCTGAATGTGTTTTGTCATTACTGTTTTGTACCACAAAGCCTTTGCTTGAGATGAGCTCTTGTTTGCTGCTCGTATATGGTACGAGCACCCTAAATCTAGAACGGGCATCCACAAAGTAAATTCTGATTCATTTTTAATTGGGGCACAAGCAATAAAATACGTTTACACTGATGCATAGGCTGTTTTCTCAGGGACAGGGAGATGCTCACTCATAGTCACTCACACTCATTTTACAATCATGTGAGTGAGTGACGAAGGGCATGAGTGTGAATGTTGAGTGAGCACTGGTGAGCGGACGTGAATATGAATGCATGAGCAGGTGTGAGTATGAACGTGAGTGTTGGTAAACTTGCACTGTCCGGTATATACCGGACAGTGCGAGTGGACATAGTATAAGTGCAAGGGAGTGCCCACTTGCACTGCCCGCCTACGTCTGGAACTGACAGTGAGTGAACAAGGGAATTCTCGGCTCAGAAAGAAAATGTCGAAACATTGGCCTTGGACTGAGGCTTATGTTGCTTGCCTGCAGACTACTGCAGTTTTCAGTACTACATTGCTCACTCACCCAGACATGCCCTTGATGCAAATGGCCAGATCCTTGGTCATGTAGCCGGCCTCAATGGTTTCAATGCAGACGGCCTCTAGCGAGCTGCAGAAGACAGCCAGCTCGTTGTTGCTGTCCAGCTTGGCTCGGTGGGCAAGCCCCCGGGTCCAGGCAAAGATGGATGCTGTGTGCGCAAGTTGTGTGCAAGATGAGAAACCAGGGCTACAAAGCAATCCTGTTCATTCACAAATAATAGTACACAGTGGCCCATCTGTGAGGACAAACAAAGAAACCTTACAAACAACAAACAAATAACAACATTGAACAAATAAACCTTAGACTGTGGTGAGGAGAGCCACCTGCTTACAAGAAAAAAAGATACAGGATTCACATGTGGACAGATGCACGAAGTGTGTGCGATAGGCAAACCAGTGAAATAGCAGTGCATGATATACATCATGCAAGCCAATATAAACATAATTTCAAGGTGATATTCATCACCTTGCATCCTATTCATCACCAATTGCATCATGCAAGGTGATATACCCATGTGTGGCTTGGTTTTTCCATCAGTTGGACTCAAGTTGCCAGAGTTGCTTTTAGGGAAGTGCGATCTTTCTGTGTGAGGTGGGATAATACACACCATCGTAAACGTCGCAATGTCATTCATCACTTTGTTCTGTCATTGCGTTTTAATTTTTGGAATGTCTTAACGGGACACTAAAGAGAAAAATAATCTTAGCTGCGTAAGTAAATTATCTTTCTGCAATACCAAGGAAGCTGTTCTTACCGTGAGAGGATGCTTAGTAAGCCAGAAAAGATGCAAAAATCCCCTTTAGCAATGGTAAAACGAATTATACTACTATAGGGATTGTTTGCCTTTTTCTGCCTTCACGAACGACGAACATGAGGTGCTGATCACAGTATGCTGCTGTTTATCCAGGAAATCCGAGCATTTGTCTTTAAAGACGTACTAAAGGAAAATATTAGGTCGACCTAGATTGAAAGGTTAGGCTTCTGTAATAATGAACTCATCATGGGCTGCTGTGCTTGAAGAACCTGTGTGACGTGGGTTAGATTCTGCCCAACACTGGATAAATTTTTAAGGATTTTTAAAAATCGAAGAGCGACATAAAGAGGCTAGATAAAATCAAAGTGCCTCATGTAGGCCAAGAATGCTATATTTGCATTAAAAATACTTTGAAATTCGTGATGGCACACTGACGTACTGGTGCTGGACTTTGATTTTCCCTTCTAATAATCAACCACTTACCGTGAAATTCACGAAGTCAGAGTTCTGAAAGAATACTTTATCAGCCTAAACTGATTTAATGTTTCTTGACAATGTTCTACAGGTTCAATCACTTGCACCTTTACCCTAATTGTCTTCAACAAAACACAACCACTGCAGGTGACATACCAATGGGGTTGGTGGAGGTCTCCTGGCCCTTCTGGTACATCCTGTAGTGGCGGGTCACAGTGCCGTGGGCAGCTTCGGCCTCCAGGGTCTCGCCATCAGGGCACACCAGGACACTCGTCATCATGCCCAGGGAGCCATAACCTGCGCATAACACCACGCACGGTGGGTGAGTACAGTTTTCTGCATTTCAGTTCTGTTAACCCACAACTTCTCCATAAGCAGGAAGTGATGTTTCGTTTAAAAAAAATTGTGTGCGAGATATGTGCGACTGAACATGCACATGGGACACTCACTTTGAAACCACCCCAATGGTCCTTTTAACCCTATAACAGGTTAGCACAAGTTAGACTCACTTTAGTTCTTCGCTTCTTTTGCGACTAATGATCAATGCACATCATGTATTTGTGTGGTTTGCACGGTAACATAGTTACTGATAGGAAGTTCAATAAAATCATGTACTGAGAGAACAGATTGCCAAGAATATTGCATAAAGCATTTTCTCTCTATTAGCTCCACACGTGGCAAGGAGAGGAGATGAAGAAGGCTCCAAATTCATTGAGCACCATAAACCCTTGGAAGAAGTCCACATCATCTAACCGCTAACTCAGACAACTAAAATATTGAGGAATTTGGGCTTTGTGGACATTTTTTCAAGGTCCGCAACACTGAGGTGCTTGCTGGCTAAAGGATTAACGCACCTTGTGCCACAGCGTCCGACTGCACGTCGCCGTCATAGTTCTTGCAGGCCCACACGAAACCTCCCTCAGACTTCATGGCCTGGGCAACCATGTCGTCGATGAGCCGGTGTTCGTACCAGACGCCACGCTTCTCGAAGTCAGACTTGTACTCCCTGCGTGTTGGAAAGCAAAGGGATCATTACACCACTTACCAGCAATGGCTCTTCGCAGTTTTACAGTTAAATGAGCAAGCATTGAGCTCTGCAAACTGTACTCTGTATTAACGCTCGGTCAAAATGAAGATGAACCTGCGGACACAACAAAATTGCTATGATCGTGTGCCTCTAGCAGTTAAGTTTGTATAGAAAGCCATACCTTCATACAAACATGTCTATGCACAATGAACATAGTATTCATTCTAGTGTCTGAAGCTGAGCTTGTTGTTTAGGCTGAAAGTTTAAGAACAGCACGCATAAAACAGGACAGGCAAAAAGACAAGATGAAGTGCTGACTATCAGCTGCCAATGTTTATTATGCGACCTGTGATGCACATATGTGATGTAAACAATATAAAGAAAGAGAATCAACACAAGAACACCAAGGAAGAAAACTACAAACTAATTCCTGCCTACAACATGGAAGCATCACAAGTGCTGTTCTGCAGCTGTAGGAACTGTAACTGTAAAGAACTGTACTCTGTAAGTGTAGGAAGCAAATGAGAAGCACGGTTTAGCGAACATGTCACGTATCTGAGTGCATCTATGTTTTGGGTCTGCTATATTGAATTCTCACAATGCAAGCAGAAAGAGGAGGACATACTTTTCGTAAATTTCCTGGAAGATGTCCTTGAACCGGCCATCATACTTCTTGAGGATTGTGTTCTTGGTACTGCAAGTGAGAGAGTGGGAAAAGAAAGGATACAAAGTTAACATCTTCAACTTGAATGTGCATTCATAAAGCCAGAATCTAAAGGTTGAAAAAACAGTTTCCCATACCTGAGGTATAGTGGGAGCTCTCGCTGCAGTGCAAACTTGAAAGAACTGTGTGCAAAGTCTTTAATAGACTGCGGTAGGAAAAGGGCAGCGGGATAAAAGATAGAGAGGAAGAAAGAAAAGAGGTCAGACCACACATTACCCCTACACAAAGATTTATGCTCTACAGTAAGCAAAAACCCTCAAAAAAAAAAAAAAAGACGCCTCCGTTCCCTGTACTCGTCCTGCTTCTCAACTTATCTTTATCTGCCCTTTTGTAGTACGCTTTCACGGAAGCCATAAAAGACTGCAACACCCTTGAACTGAAAAAAAGGCCAAGGCTTTTGTCAAGACACTAGAGGCATAGTAGAACAGCTTTTTCAGTGGAAGTAGTATTAGAAGATGAAGCTCCAAACATCACCTATGTTCCTTTGTATCTGAAACTAAAACCTAAGATGTTAGGTTTTGCAGAAGACTTGTATATCTGACTTTGTATACTGCATCGTGATGGCACTGTTTACTTATGTTGTTATGCTTTGTTAAAGATGCCAATTTTTTTAATTCACCTTGGTTGCCACATGGCATAATGTCGGATTGAAATTACATTTAAGCATGGAGGCCCATTTAATGCAGACACTGCAACAATGACTTATGAAATGTATTGCAGTATCTGCATGAAATGGGCCTCCATGTTTGCGTGTAATTTTGTTTGTGGGTCTTGCTGCGTAGCTCAACTAAGTTTCAGCACAAAGTCGAACCTCAACTACAGAACAGATGCTATAAAATGTGAATGTTCTCTTTTTTTTATGGTTTTTTGATTAGCCATGTGAATTGTCAGTCAGCCGTATCCAGCCTCGCCATTTTATTTACGCAGGAATAGTGCCACCGATTTGTCAGCAATACCTTTAAGGAATGAAAAGTGCAGGTAGCATACAAGCATATATGGTAATCACTGGCGCTCACCTTATCAGTGTTGAACATGGCCATGGCCACACCTCCCGTGTTCTGAAACTCGTGCACCTTGAATGCCAGTGGCGGCTCGCCTGCAGCATTGGGTGTGAACTTGATCTCGAGGGTGCCAGGCCCAGGAACGACAAAGTCAGTGGCCCTGTACTGGTCCCCGTAGGCGTGACGGCCGATCACGATGGGCTTTGTCCATCCAGTGACAAGGCGAGGCACGTTGCTGCAGATGATGGCCTCGCGAAAGACTGTGCCGCCCAGGATGTTACGGATGGTCCCATTGGGTGATCGCCACATCTGTTTGAGCTTGAACTCGGTGACACGCTTCTCGTCGGGCGTGATGGTAGCGCATTTGATGCCAACCTTGTACTTTTGGATGGCGTGTGCACAATCGACGGTGACTGCATGCACAAAGAGTAGAAAAGACTTGGCGGCTTGAAATAGGTCGCGTGAATTGGCTTGGTTTCTAGCTGTCACTCTAAAGTGAGAGTCTCAAACATGTAGATTGTGGGCTGCTGGTTTGGAGGTGAAATGGTAACCTATATCGCATGCTTTATGAGTAGTACACGTGGGGGAGCACATAAATAATTTACATAGTTTTAATATGTAGAGAATAACTCCTGCATTTCTCCTGAACCAACAAGCAGCCGTATTGGCCAGATATGTTGTGTGAACAAAGCAAAAGAGACCCCAATTCACACTCAATTCAGTTTTGCTTATTTGCTCAGCTTAACTTCTGTGCATCTTTTGGCTCTAGTATCTGTGAACCAACATGAGAAATGACATATTGTTTATCCATAACTTTGTGAAAACTGCACTGAGTGCTTCTGAAACAACTTTTCAAGTAGTAGTAATGCTCCGAGATAAAAAATTCAAAATTCGCATTTGTGATTTTAATAAGCAGACTGCAAAAGCCATCCAGTGTTGCTTGTGATGACTGCAAATAATACGCTTTTGGTTCATTTCATATATAAAGTACTGCTTTTCTTAATGAAGTTTGGCTAGAGTCGTATGAAATGCTTGTTATATATGAATGCAGGACACTGTACATTTAACAAATCTTCAAATTCACCTGCCCCTTTTGTATGCACTAATGAAATAGTTATTTCCTGAAAGAATCTGTACACTAAAGGTTTCAAAATGACAGATCATTTGGCCATCTGACTGACATTGCTAACCATTTTTACCCTTCATGGCCCACATGTAACCATGAAGTGCAACCACAGTTGCCTTCACATTTTTTCAATTAGTGCATCCACCTACTTACCCTGGTCATCCGTACGATCCCGGTTTTCAATACCAAGGTCGTAGGTGTGCAGCTCCACATTTAAGAAAGGAAGGATCAGCTTGTCCTTGATCAAGTCCCAGATGACTCTGTATTATGTTGGCATGACAAAATGGTGCATTTACTATGATGCCAACCATACCAGCAGTAGTACCATAGAAGGATCAGTAATATATAATTAGTTACTCTAAGCTATAAAGCTATTCATCAAGAATGTTCTGTGAGTGATGTCTTGTTCAAGAGCCTAACATACGCACTCCCATGTCCAGTGAAGTATGGAACAATTTGTGCGCAGTAAATTTAGCAAAGCAGAAATGCGCGAAATTCCAGTGAACAGGAGGTGTCATACTATGTGAACTGCTTGAAGGACCAATCATTCACATAACAGAAAATTCGTGAAAGTCATAACAATAAACAATAACCTCACTAGAATTTGTTTATAGTATGCATTCACATTATTTGTAATGCCCGAGCAAGTGATAATAAGGCTTATGCTTGTGATCAAGTATGAATTACATGGTATCAGCTTTCTCTACCTGCAGTTTCTTGAACAAGTAATAGTGGACCTACAAGAAGATACTAATAACTTCCAGGCAGTACATACGGTTCTATTTACACTTGTGGCTTTCAATGCTCAAAGATGAGCCTGTCCTTTGTCCATTAATGCAGTTAGTTGTACTTGATTGGCAGTGCAGGTAAATATAATCCTGATGATAAAGGTACTAGCAACAGAAAGTTCAAATACAGTATTGACAAGTACAATTACAGCCAACTGCAGCTGAGTGGCTTTAGTTGAATTATATAATATCTAACATCTGAAAAATATCTCTAAAGTTGCAATTGCTTGTGATGATAACCTTTTAGTGCTGCATATGCAGTACTGAAAGCTTGCTATTAATGCACTCTCAATGAACATTTTTATGCACTTTAGTAATAGAGATGTTTTGCTTCAACAACAGTAGCTTTATCCCTAAAGCCAGAGTGTAGAGACCAACTTTGCAATTTCCTAACGTGGTGCATCATTCTCAAAGCTATAGTAATTGACCTTGCTATCTACAATGCTGCTGAATCACTACATACATTTCAGCACAGTTTTACGAGAAATCAATTACCCACTAAAATGCACCAAGCTTGAAACAACCATTACACCAGTTCGAGATCACGCCGCTTCCCTAGAATGCATTTATACAAACTGCAGACGCTGCTGTTACAGGTGATACGATTACTGCAGTCAAATTCACTTGATGGAGTGTTATTCATCATCATCATCATCAGCCTATATTTTATGTCCACTGCAGGACGAAGGCCTCTCCCTGCGATCTCCAATTACCCCTGTCTTGCGCTAGCGTATTCCAACTTGCGCCTGCAAATTTCCTAACTTCATCATCCCATCTGGTTTTCTGCCGACCTCGACTGCGCTTCCCTTCTCTTGGTATCCATTCTGTAACCCTAATGGTCCACCGGTTATCCATCCTACGCATTACATGGCATTACATTAATTACATTAATAGTGTTATTATTAGTTTTTAAACCTTAAACTTCCAGCGGACAGCTGTACATCACACAGCGCTAACTTATATCTAAGGTAATTAATTTCCAGAAGAAAAGATATGAACTTTTCCATACGTATCGTAAACAGCATGTGACTTGCCTCGAAACATATGTAAAAATGTCGGTGTAGAACCTGCCAATGTCGCGTTTGCGCGAGTGAAACTTGACGACAGCTTTTTCGAAGAGGCGCCATAGGGATCAATAACGTAGCATTAAAAAATATATATATGGTGAGACTCGTGCCATTGAACCGCCCAGTCTAGAGTTCAAGGCCGACGTTTTCTCTAGAGGTCAGGCGCGGGCGATTAAAAAAGCATCCGGCGCGGTACTTTGTTTCATGCGCCGTCTCTTGTAAGATCGCGGCAACCCGACCCTCGTAGATCAAGCCACGTAAGACGAATCTCACCTCGTCATCTCATCGCCCAGGATGTCCACCACAGGTCCACCTGAAGAATAAAGCAAAATGACGAGACGATCATGGTCGTGCGAGCGTTGGTTCACCGGACCGAAACTAAAGTAAACGGTTTTTCTACGTACACTGAATTTTCGCCATGATTGCGTGCCAGCTGCTTTCCTTCGACGATTGGGCGTGTTCGGTTGTTCAGGAAGCTTTAGCAGTGGAGCAGGTTTTTCCTCGAGGCTCACAACCGGCTCCCGCGATCGGTCGCCTAAGGGGGGAGTGAAACAAAACTTCGAGCGCCGCTTCAAAACACCCGAATCAGCAGCGGTGTTTGTAAAGATAGGGGACGCCCGGGAGAAATTCTGCCGAATGTAATCTCTGGACGCGCTCCCGAGGGCTGATAAGAGGCCGGACGGACCACAGTTGCGACAAGGGACACGACGCAGTTGTGAGCACAGATGACAGACAGGAAAGACCCTGGCCTCCCGAGCTACGAAACAGATTGCCGGCGTCTGGCGATTCGGGCCGGTCAACGCCTGATTTGGCAGACGACAAACGAAGCCCCAGTAAAGCCACTCCTACTGCCTGCTGCTACCGGCGAGTCGTTTACGTTACGTTGATGATGATAGCGAGAATTGATTGCCATGGCGCAGCGGCTGCTGTACATTTTTAAATCCAGGAGTGGAGGCTAGAACATTACCTACTACACCTTTGCGGGACTGCTCGTATTGCTTGAATCAACCGTTATTTTTGCAACTCTTGCGGCACCATGGTTAAAAATGATCGCGCTTACTTAGCCGTTCCGCTGTCGATGTACGCGCGAAGATCTCCGAAACCTGAAACGTATATTTCCTTATTTTATGTTTTGATTTTTCTTTTCTCGGATTCCCCTGCTGTTGTATGTCGTGTTTTAGTATTAGAATGAACCACAAGTACGATAAATGCTATCACATTTAAATATCTCATCCCTTTCAAAGTGGATCTAGCGAAAGCCTTTAATTTTAAAGAGTTGTGAATGCGAACGCATTAATGTCCAATTGAACGGCGCTGAATTAACGGTCCTTCGAATTTTGCACTGCGAGTAATGTACCATAGCCATACGTGGCAGCGATGGCGATGCCCTCTCTACTCACCCAACACCTGGCATGCTCTCGCAACAGCAGGTGTTCTCTTTCACCCGCTCTGCTCCGTCGAGGCGCAGCTCGTGACGTGGCGTCGCAGCCAATGGCAGTGCGAGTTTGGGTGTTTCGCTGCTACAGGCGACAGACGCCGGCCTTTTCGCTCTGTGGACCATTTGACGCTCAATAATTCGCATAATGCGCATCATATTTCCACTTTTGCTTGACCAAACAGATTTCTACTCATTTGTCTATCGCTCTTTGTTTTCGCTTTTACTTGACTCAAGCAGTTACTCAAACAGAACAGTTACTCAAAAGTGCGAGCTATCATGGTTTACTCAACTCGTATGCTTCGAAGGCCACTACAGAGCGAGGCGATAAAGAGGATCGATGTGTTAGCGCGATGTTCTCAGCTGGGAGAACTGTTACTATTACAGCGGAAAGCCGTGTATGCCTCATTACTCGGATTTTTATCTCGTGATAACGCTCGAGATGTCAGCTGCACGCTGAAAAAGATATCTGGCTTTGAATGAGAATCGAATATAACACTATCGCATGGCAGACGAGAATTCTACCGGCTCTCCAGTGAAACTAAGCCCGCTGCTCGTATTGTCAGTGGTATCGCCGCAAAATTTGGTACGCTCAGCTGTGACATCACCTCCGATATATCCGGCTTAGCCCGTTGCTCCGAGCCGGAGATCTGACCTGCTTGGGGGTCCAGGCTGACAATGCTATACGTGAGGCGAGTGAGCAGTAGGCTGCGGATTCAGGCCATCGTCAAGGCAGTTTTCAAGATGGATTTTAAATATCAAAGGATTAGGCGTAGCGTCCCCATTTTCCTGGGGGGGGGGGGGGGGGGGGGGCGGATTTGTGTGGAAGCCGAACTAACTGTGCATTGAGGTATGCACACAAGTCAGTCGATGCTGTGATCAAAAATTTTGAAGCTTATTTACGCATGGTTCATTCCTTTGCAGAAAGAGAATCTCCTTGTGACATTCTCTTTTCGAGCAGCTGGTAATTGGGGCTGCCTAAGGTTTGAGTCCTGGGGGGGTAGGCGGTTTTCGCCTCTTCGTGGACAAGTTCGGGAGGGACGAGTTCTTGCAATTGGCGCTTATGATTATGGACAAAGCCGAGGTACTATTGCAGAAAGGCTTGTCTAAATTTTGTGTTTTGCTTAAAGGGACACTAAAGAGAAACAGGAAGTTCAGCTGGAATAAAAGAGGGACCTTCAGAAATGCATGCAGTTTTTGTTGGGTGCAAAAATATGAGTTATTAGCGGAGAAATTCGTAAAGAAAGACCAAATATCTCTTCCTCAATTTCTCTCACCCCATATTTGGCGCTGAAGCAGTGTCGTCACAGATTTCATTGCTCTCGGCGAATCAGAATGCGCCATGATACGTCACCGCTTGCGTAAACGGCCGAGGCACTGGATGCATCATGGCTGCATGCATGGTCGCTGCGTTCGCCGCGATTGATACCGTTGCTGCAGCTGAACCTTGCAACGAAGAGCTCGCCAGGGAAGCAGGACTGCATTTCAGCGATATTCAATGAAACGGAGCGCGAAATGATCCTCCGTGCTTGAGCTGTAGGTGTTTCCGCGTGCGATGGCGGTGAGCCGCCGGCCGCGCCGGCGGAGAGCTTCGTTTTCGTCGACGGAAGGCGAAGCGTCCGGTCCGCCAGGCGACGATGTTCCCGACAGAACAAGCGTAGAAAGTTGCGTACGTACTCGGTATGGTTATTTCGTGGCTTTATTTAATGACATTCAGCACTCACCGAGCCGCCAGTTTGCTGCTGCAGGGGCACCGGAAGGGGGTTTGATGAAGGTCGCATTGAGGGAACAGCTGCTCGAGAAAGGACTGGCCTCTGGGGCACGCCAAGATACTTTCCGAGGGCAGGATTATACACATAATCCGAGAGCGAGAAATGCAGAGAGCACACCATCGGTTTCGCTGGCTCTTTTGCCGTTTTATCATCGGCAGAGCACTGAGCCATTGCGAACGCCGGGGAGCCGGGGCTCACCGCGCGACACCACATGAAAGGACACAATCGAGTCAACACTGCCGCTGCCCCTGAGCAAGCGCCTTGGGCCATTTATACAGCCCTCAACACTACACACACGAGGTATTTTCTGGCTGTTTCCCGCGAAGTCAACGTTTTTCGAGCCACGCAACACGCAACCAAACACCGTAGAGCGGAACAAGCGCGCGCGACGATGCATTGACCAAAAACGAAACTACGAAACTATCATGGCCGCATGTATCGCCATGCCATTTTTTCTTATTTAATTTTGTGCTAAACTTGTACTTCCTCGCTTTAAACGGTTTAAAAAGTTGGCAAATGCTGTTTATGTACGTTTAAGGTGTATTTCATTTTGCGTTTTATTAACAGCTCTAAATCGCTCTCGACCAATCGCGACCGGCCTGCATTTGTAATCTCCGACGTCAGAACGTGTAGTGCGGGAAATTCGAAGGGGCGTCAGCACCTATCCTTCAGTTTTTCGCTATTTTCTCGCCTATTAAACATCTGTTTGCAGTAAGAATGGTATGGCTGTGATCGTGAAAGGATAATCTACCATTTAAGCTCAACTTCCGGTTTCTCTTTAGTGTCCCTTTAATGTCTGCTCAGATGTGGGGTGCCTTTTCTTTTATGCGATAGCAATTATATGGACACTCCGAGCGCATTTCTGCTGTCGTCGCCGTCGCCGCCGTGAGGTTCCGTATTAAGTTCAACGGCGATACGATCGCCGCCGCGCGCCGCATGCTGTGTGTGCGAGTGAAAGCGTACGAGGGGAGCCGGCAATCGCAGCGAACGCGAGGGAGGAAGGCAGACCGGAAGCGCGCGATCGTCTTTCGCGCATGCGAGGTACGGGAGCGAGGCGACGGAGAGGGGGGTGCGTTCTGTCCCTCACAGCGCTACTGCCGCGCCGTATCTTGAAAGCGATCTGCAATGCGGGCGAAGTGCGCGCTCGCGCGAGTTTCATCTTCAAAGCGATGTGGGATGGGGCCAAAGTGCATGCACCGAGTGCCGGTAGCTTCATATGCGCTCTGCTTTCGACGTTTAGTTCGCGTTGAAGCGAGACGAGAGACAGCGCGAAAGTCATTTTTCCCGCTGCTGCTCGCGCGCTTTCTCACTCCGGCGTTTTCAAGCGAGTTTCCGCGGTCATCGAGCGAGATGTGTTCACGTTTACCTGTGCGCGCGTGACACCGTACTTGTCTATTTAGTGAATAAGCGAATGTTTGCAACTCTATACGGCCAATTAAACTACTATCCTTGCTTCGTACAACTCTCTAATTTGCTATCGCAATCGATGCTTCGCCTTTCGGGCGAAACTGTGATTTTTTTAACCCATGCACATTTGGTTACCCTGCTGGAACACCACCACTAGCTTCTAGTCTACTACTAGTCACTACTACTACTAGTCACTACTACTACTACTACTACTGCTACTACTACTACTACTACTACTATTACTACTACTACTACTACTACTACTACTTGTCTAGTAGAAGTAGTTGTGACTACTTCTAGTCTACTACTAGTCAACAAAAAAAAAATACCCTATGCCTGCGAACCTTGAAATACTTATTACATCATTGACATACACACTCTTATTTTCAGTGTTCGAATCTTACTTTTGGATGTCAGGTGAATTTTTTCGTTGCTTTCCGGGCGTTGACATTGGCTATATAGGTGTCCCGAGATGCAGTTGTATCTGGAGTGTTGCTTCATGTGATTAGGCCACACGGTTCGGTGGTATACACCAGGACAATACTGCTTACCGGCTCGATGTCAGACGGCGTCCTTGAACGACAGTTTACTATAAAGTTTGGTATTCTCAAACACTCCGTCAACTCTATACTTTCTTCAACTGCGACGCGGAATACTAACCGCCGTTATCACATTCTTTTCTGCGTGCGTCAATTGTTACGGGCCGGGGTTTGGGGAATCTTCAACAGCGTCTGCTTGGAGCTCGAACCAGGTTGAGCAGGGATGACGAGGCGACGTAAAAACAAGTAACAGAAGTTTAATGTGTGCTCCAAAGAAAACATACAAGAAAAGGTCAGCGTGCTGCACCTGCACGTTAAGGCAAAGCAAAAATGTTCTCCACGTGGCTGCTGGCTGGCTTTCTTATACCCTCCACCATCCGGGCACTATTCCCCTCTCCTCTCCCCCACTGCAGGACATGGGGGCAAACGCGCGAGACTAAATACCGACCGCAACATCGCCCAAGGTTAGCGGTATAGAAAACATCATGCTGGCAACTCTGGGCTGCTCACCAAAACTAGCTCTTTTATGTACCCAGAATGGAGGCCGAAATTCCCTAGTCAAGTCGACCAGTTGAACAGGCGAAGTGAAACTCGCTGTGCATATTTTTTCGCTGCTGCCCATATGATTAATGATGGACCCGCCAATGCGCATTGTTCTGTTTATAATATTTTCTGTGTTTGTTTGTTTTAGCCAGGATTGCGTTATTTCGCGAGCGCTCACATGAATTCACGGGGAGATTGTTAAGACTGTCAACAACTCGATGCCTTATGTCTTGTGTGGCATGTGCGATCATTTGGATGAATCGTCTTGGTGGCGACGATTTTTGACCCTTTTTGTGTATGTAAGTGGTCGATTGTGCGTGATAAGGAATCGGTTCGTCGCATTAACCTGTGTGTGTGTTTATTTGACCAGAAATTTAGTTCGCTCCGCGGTAAAGCTTCAGGCTCTTTCTGTGTTCTCAAATTGCGCAATCTGTTCACATCTGTGCGCCCACTAAACCCACGATTCCAAAAAGTCACGTTAGAAACATGATCTTTCCGTTTTCTTGAACCAGTAAGCTGTTGCCGGTTAGAGCTACGGGAAGTCCGCGAGGCAGGTCGAAAAAGTAAGGCGACTGTTGCAATGCACCATGTAGATCGTCAGCGCGTTTGTCAACGCAGGTTATAGGCTGACTTTATTTGAACTTGTGAATCGATAATTCGCGCAGTGTGTGCTGCTATGAGATGAAGAATATGCAAAGGCACAAACGGAACCGAGATCGAGTTTTCTCAGACATGCAAAATTTTTACAATAGTCGATTCAGGTCATCAGGTCAGCCTGCTAGCTGGAACCATGCAGTCAGTGCTGGCGAAAACAAACACAGAAAATATTACAAACACAACAATGCGCATAGGCGCGTCGATCATTAATCATATGGGCAGCAGCGAAAAAATATGCACAGCGAGTTTCACTTCGCCTGTTCAACTGGTCGACTTGACTAGGGAATTTTGGCCTCCATTCTGGGTACATAAAAGAGCTAGTTTTCGTGAGCAGCCCAGAGTTGCCAGCATGATGTTTTCTATACCGCTAACCTTGGGCGATGTTGCGGTCGGTATTTAGTCTCGCGCGCACGCCGATTACCATGCGTTTGCACGTGGTCCGAACATGGCTCAAAGTGAATCGGAATTGACCACATGTGGTCCGGGCATCGCAGCTCTAATGGAATCGTAATAGTCTGTAGCAGGTCAGATTTCTATCCCTTCGATCACCGCACTCACCGTGTCTAGCATGTAGATAAAATAATCGTCGCCTTGCACTTACCCTTTCTCCATGATGATGATGATCACATGGTGTTTTTTCCTTTGTAGCCGGCGGACCTCAAGTTTATGTCCTAGCAAAGATAAGTTAGATCAAAACACAAGAAGTCTAACTAGTGCCCCCTCCGCGCCCTCTGACATGCTGGCCCACATTGTAGGCGGCATGTTTAAAGCATCGCTGCGCTTGTAAGAGTTACACATCCTTATGTCGTCCGCCAATTCAACTCATCTCTTGTATGCACTTTCTATCAGTGCTGTGTTCAAACGTACTGCAAAGCTAACTTGCCCTGTATGCTGTGCCTTAGCAAGCTGCAAGCGCCAGCTTTTCCGAGCCGGCGCTCGTGAGCTCACTGGCTAGCGGCCAAAACATACATACCCGAGTTTTCAAATGCAAGAACAACACACAGGACGGTAAACGATGTAACATTTCGCGTACAATTTGATTTGCTTTGTGCGGAAAATGTGGCTTTCGATTTCAGTGCAAACTAGGGCAGCCGCTCTTCGGCTAGCCTGGCAGCCATTCGTTCGAATAAGAATTTGCCCGCAGCACGATTATTATTATCTTTTTTTTGTTAGCTTACCTCTTTTACAATATGCGTGCGGTTTGTATGGCGCGCGCGTCGATGTGTTACGCCGGTCGCGTGACCTGCGCACGAGCCATTCTTGTGTTTGTGCTTGTCTTTCTGTACATACACGCGCGAGCCGGATATGCTGGGCCACACGCGCAGAGAGCAATGAAAAACGCAGAGGAGAGAAAGAGCGCGCGCGGTGTTAAAAAGAAAGAATTGGAATAAAAAAATGAATGGAGATATGCAAAATAACGAGATAGAATGGAAGAACCTGCTCGTGTTCACTCGCTGAAGTGCAAGCGAGGTCGTCCGAACGCCAAGGTCGCGAGCCTCAGCCGGTTTGCGTCGATTCGTCTGCATGCATGCTGCAGCGAAGAGAGGAATTCGCTCGCGACGCTGGCGCACTGGCGGTGGCCCCGAGAATTAAGCAGCGACGTCAGGACGAGGTGCGCTGCTACTTTCAATATACGGATGCTTGAATGACGGGGTATGAAAAAAAAAAGTGCGATACCGCGATCGCACTTTTGATTATTGGTTTCTTTAGTTTTGTAATGTCCCGGCGAGAAAAATGGGCGTAAGAACATCTACAGCTCGCGACAGCGAAATGAAGGTAATCTATCTGTGTAGCAATGCTTTAGAAGTCCATCAGGTGCCGTGAGCCGGTCTCAGAATTAGCGCTAACATAGAGGCATCTGGATGGGATCAATTAAAAATGTAAGATTTGCATTGAGAGATGGTTAGCTGCTTAGGAGCCCGGGTAGGTTGCGGTTTGACTGCAGCTTCCGGTAGCCTGATATTACGTACGTTGCGTTATTGTGACGAAGTTATCAACCGCATAACCTACGGCGGCCGCATTTCGATGGGGGCGAAATGCGAAAACACCCGTGTACTTAGATTTAGGTGCACCTTAAAGAACCCCAGGTGGCCCAATTTCCGGAGTCCCCCACTACGGCGTGCCTCATAATCAGATCGTGGTTTTGGCACGTAAAACCCCATAATTTAATTTTTAACCGCATAACCTGTAGTGCCACGTAAAGCGTCGACATCATCCAAAAAGGTAAGTTCACGATATACGGCGTGAATTAACGCATTCAGTTAAAAAAAAAAAAGAACCATCATGGTGTAAAAACAAATGTACAGGCATATCATTGAAAAAAAAAATATTCGTTGATTCTGGGAGTAAAGAAATCACACAATTGACCGCGGTGATTTTAAACAAACATGTTCTTGCCGCCCATCCCCCTTTACATTGACCAGTAAATCCGGCGGCCGGGTGACATTTCACAGAACAGCTGAATGGAATAAATTGGATTCTTCTATAACGAACCCTGAATCTTTAGGTACTTTTCTGTCACTGTATACTTGAGAAAAAAGTATGTTAAGCTCAGTTACGGTAACGACCACCTTAATACTGCTTCGTCATGTCATTCCATGCCATTCACGATTCATTCCTGGTGTTGCTTTCTTTGTGAGAATGAATACTTGGATACATGCAGCAGTTAGTGTGTTTTCTTCCTTTTTTTCTTTCTTTTCCTTGCTTTGCATATATGCATCGCTTTTGATGTGTTTTTCGCCTGCGCGATCGTGTGCTGGGGCTCACTTCAGTGGCGAAGATTTCCTCATTAGCTTATGTAGTTGCACAGGGGAAGCGAGACAGGCGTTAGAATCGGTACAGGTGTATTTTGTAGTATTAGCTTTCCTGTTACGTGCGTGTTATACATGTATGAATGTGTTGTGGCTTTCTGAGTGTTCTACATCTATCTCATGTGACTTTTTTTTTAAAAGCAAGCTTGCCTGCATCGCACTGCGCATCCACGTGATTTGTTGTTTGCGTTTTGGCGTAGTTTGTGAACGTTGTAGTTTATTCACTACAGCGTTCACAAACTACGCCAAAACGCAAACAACAAATCAGGCGGATGCGCAGTGTGATGTAGGACGATTTATTCATATAAAAAAAATGACATGAGATAAAGTATGCGACAACCGTAGTGCATATCATAAACATTACATGGGGTTATACGTTGCATATGACGAAAGGAAACACAATTTAATTTAACGGCGCATTGCCGTTAGTTGTATAGCATGTAATTAACCGCGTTTCGGTAAAGCTAATTTATGCGCTGCATACTCGGAGCGCGTGGCTGCCGGTACTTCTTGCGCCACTGGATCGGGGGCTGGGAACATCGAGCTAATGAATTTTTGTGTTATACATGAATGCGAGAGACGTTCTGGCGCACTGTGACTGAATTCAGACCCTCAGTGATCGTCCAGCGCTCACCTGCGTTGCTAAAAGCGCCCGCCGCCGTGATGCCCCGACTATCGCGTTTCATTTGCTGAGCATTGTACGTGTTCTTCCTGCTATGTTCGCACTTGAAACCGGCATTCTTGTGAAGTAAAAAGAAGCTCGACATTTTGCAGATAGATTAGAACGTAATACTGCCGAATTAACGACTCGTCATATGTTTTGAAGACGTTTTCAAGTTCGCATATCTGCCGGCTCGTAGAACTTGCGGAAATAAAATAACTTGTGTGGATTAGGCCTAGGTTCATATCTTAGGCCTAGCTTTACGTGACACCCTGGGCTCACCTTATGTAAGAAAAAAAGCGACGTAAGTCTATGACAGACACGACATGTTTTTAAGCACTTTGCGGACATGCCTCACTTGTTTGCAAGCGGAAACAACATGCACTCGCGCTTGTCACGCCCTGTTCGCTCTGTTAAGCGCACGTGCGAGCATTTGAAAGCTGGCGAATGTGGGCGGAGCCTAACCTTCCGTGCAAAACAAGCGCGACTCCACGAAGCCCGTTGGAGGCGCGCGGGCAGCTGGTGGCGTCAGCGTCGCGTGTCGAGTGACTTGGTGAAAGTGTCGCCTCGCAAACGGACGCGTCAATGCATTTCCGGACGGCACTGTGCGTGACAGCAACACTTCGCCACATTGAAAAAAAAAAAAAAAAAAACACCAGATATAAGTGAAAAATACAAGCGGTAGGTTGGACATCGAGATGTACAAGAGAGTTGGCAATACTTCCTTGGCAACAGCAGTCGTATGAACATGTGACGTGGTCAGAAGGCACTGGAAACCAAATTTTCTAGAGCAGGGGGGAGGGGGGGGGGTATTTTGTAAGTGTCCACCTATTGGACATGTCCGTTTCGTCTACTGGTGAAGTTCTGATTGGCTGTGCTCGGCGGCTGTCTCTTCTGACGCGTACCCCAGCCCAGCCAATCAGAACTTCAGCAGCAGACGAAATGGACATGTCCACTAGGTGGACACTTACAGAATACACCCCAAGATTCTGGACTTTTGCGCATGCTTTCGAGGGCCCACCCATGTCGCTGTTCATTCAGTCGCGAAAGTCTGCGAAAATGGGCAGCCCTTATTTTGCAACATTGTCAATAATAAGCCCACACTGTGAATGGCTATGTGAGCACGTCTTGGCTTAGAAGGCGTGTCCATGCTGAGCCCAAGATCCCCATGGCTCAAGCACGCGAATAGGGCGCTGCCGTAAACAAAGTTTGACCCTTCAGAGCAAGGAGTGTGTTGGGGAGCAATACCTTCAGCTTTCCGAGGCAGACACAAGCGACGGAGACATTCAGTCTGCATAACTCTTTTCATTGCACAAGAAGAGATACTTGCGCAAGGAAGGAGGAATAGACGGAAAGACAGGGAGGTTAGTACTTGCGCAAGAGTCTTGAAGCAGCACAATAGCCCGAAAGTACGAAGCACTCGAACATACTCTAAGACGATGTGCGACCTGTAAGATGATATGTGATCTCGAAATCACAATGGAACCCTCCTTGACTGCAGCCCGCATCACTGATCTGTCTCGCTATACCTGCGTGTAGCGTATCACTCTCGATAGACGTATGAAGGGGTTCGGGCTGGTTATCAGTGGCGATTGTATCGAGAAGTGCTGGAACCCTCGGCCGTCTCTGTCAGCAATCCTTTTGCGTCACATTGCTATCGGGAGCCAAACACTTATGCGTTTATTCACACCAAGCACCCTATATAGCAGGTGATAGATGACTGCAATGTGCCCGTCAGTTATTCTTCTGGAGTGAGTTCAGTATCGCTTTCTTTCAGTGGCTTCTTGGTTGGCTTATTCTCAGAGGCCCCGAGAAGGGATGTTATTCTTTATCGCTTTCATTTAAACGAAACAGACACGGCATATCTTCATGCATGCAGAGAGAAACCATGACATATTTATAGGCAGACACGATGCATCTACAAAGTGTGCTGTATAAATGCCGCCATGTTTGAGCTGCAGGAGAATTCCGTGTTGGAACTGCCGCCTCCCGTCGTTGTTTTATTGCGATATTATCGCGATTATATGGACGTTATATGGACGTTATTATAGGAGCGTTCGCGCCGCCGCCATGCTTTCCTTGGTTCGACGGCGCATGCGCGATGCGCGCCCTGAATGTCGGAGGTGACGGGATCTGCTGACGGTCACGTGATCTTCTGAGTTTTGGAGGCACGGAATATTGAAATGGTAAAGGGGGAGCGGCAACACGGAACCTTCGCATTGGGACAGGCACGCGCGCTCCTCACCATGCGCCAGCGTTGCGACAACGATTTGTCGCGGTCTTCGAATCAGCTGTGTTCACGGATGTCTTCGGGCGCTCGAAACCACGCGTATTTAATAAACGAATGTGTTCTGCAATTTATACTGCCTATAAAACTACGCGCCTTGCTTCGAGGTATAGGCTATAATGCCTTGCTTTCGCTGCCAATTCTTCGCTCTTTGGGCGAAACTGCGTCTTTTTTGCTTCGAGCATAGTATTTAAGGGCTCGCCTGTGAGAAATAGCGATATTTTGCATCTATAATTGGCTATTTACGTGAGGAGGCGAATGTTACCTGCATGTCTCAACAAGTTACATTGTCACATGGAACTAATATTGTGATCACTGAAACTGTCAAAGCTGTGTGATGAACTCTGCATTCGGTTACATTGAGTAACTTATTGCAATAGCGCCATCGAATTGCGCGAGCCACTGTTGAAGGCGTGTTCATTCAGCAGGAATTCGGAACATTACCAGTCTCCATATAATACGTTCGCAGAATGTGCGGCGAAATAGATTGACTTTCCACGCAGTTTGTTTCGCATTACTCAAGGCACGTTTTGTGGGAAAATAATGCACGGAATGCCAATATACCTCCGCTGGTTCTCCGTGCAAACACCTCGGAAAGTTTGAGGATTTTCGCTAAATGAATATATCGCTGGCTGACTTCAATGTGTACCTGAAAGCACTTAACTAGGCTTACCGACAGTTTGTTAATTAGCCAATTGCACATTGTGATTTGTCGTGGAAGGGCTGCTTGATCGCCTCCTTAGGTGTAATCTAGCTGAAAATATATAAGATGGCGCTACATACAGTGGACAACTACGCTTCTTGGAGGCGACACGCTGGTATATTACGTGTAAATTCGTTTACATGAACCAGACACGAGCGGGTCGACTCAGAAGTCGAGCTGACCCAGCCCGACCCGACCGCTTTCACATTCACCTTGCCCAACGGTTGTGCGAGTCAACACGCTTAATTGACCGTACTCACCTTGACTCTCGCTCGGTCTAACCCGCTATAGCGTGTACACGAACCCGAAGATTGGTTTTCGACCCGACAAGCCGACTCGAACCGACTTTATAAGGTTCATGTAAACTGCGTGCCCACAATCAGTCACTGCTGCTCATTATATTGTCTGAAACTAGTCAATATGCACTAGCCCAAGTGATAGCTGTGCAGGTCTAGATGCTACTGAGCCGGAAATGAGTACTCTATTCTTGAAAAACTAGGAAAATTAGCCGGAGTAAGGTGTGGATGGTTGGCCCTGTTATAAGAGGATAGCTGAAAAGTGAAGATGTTGAAAGACGAGTGAGGAGAGAGAGAGACGATATATATATATATATATATATATATATATATATATATATATATGTGTATATATTAAACACCGAGGGCGTATAATGCCCTCAGTGCTTATGACGGCCTGAACGAACGTCTCAGAAGTATTTTCTCTGACAAAAGCCGATTACAAAATATAGGACTGTAGGGGGGAGCCACTTACTATAGTTGTGCTGAAATAAGCTTGGAAATAGGAAGCCGGCCTTAATGCACACACGAACTTCAAGCGCTGTTTGACAGGGAGTACGCGTGCATATATGAAACCTCCCTACTTGGAAATAGAGTTCCTGTATTGACCCTTTTCGCGGAGCTGTTTGCTCTAGAGGAACGAGGTGGCGCTTTCGGCGGCGCGACATACGTTGCCTCAGCGAATGCGCACGAATACGAAACCATTACTGCTGCTGCCCTGCTACTGTGCGATCAGCTGTCGGAAATGCAACTGGGTGTTCGCTAATGCACTGTGCCCAATTCGTGCTGCAAAATGTGTAACGAGAAAAGGAAGACGTGGGCGGTAGTTAGCTGCAAAAATAGTGATTAACATGTTAAGGAATGGAATCAACCTGTGTCGCCGCTGCTACATAAGGACTGCCTGTGTTGCCGGCCTTTCGCGATGTACGGCTTTCCTCGGGGATAAATAAAGATAATTCATCCGCCAGCGCTATATATTTAACCTCCAAAGAATGGACTTTAACTACGGAACGTCGGCACTTAAGAGTGAGTACCGCTCGCTACAAAAGGAAGTAGCGCCACTTACTGGCATAGTAAGTTTCTCGCACGTTATCTACACACATCCACCCATACTCGCACGCAAACTTATGCCCACCCTATTGCCAACCTGTCAATAATAAGTGAATGGGCGCACACTTGAATCAATGTACCGAAGCATGAGTGACGGCGACTACACCGACAAGACACGAATGTTAGAAGCTGAACGTTTCGTGACGGTCCACAGAGTAAGCGACGGAATAGCGATAATACGTCTTTAATTGCTAAAGCTACCACAAAGTACAGAACATTTACATTCCAAGCTTTGTGCGCAGCAAGAACAAATATATCGCAGCAGAGCACCCCCGCGAGCAATTAGGCTGAAAATAAACAATCAGATAGTGGCCGCACCGAGGAACCAAGGAACTTTGCTGAGTCAGAAACATGCAAGCCGCTACTTCAAAATGTTTCACAATGAATAACGAAGAGCACAATAATCTTGATTTAATTCATAAGCGGAAAGTGTGAACAGCTTGGAATACACTTCTAGCCCGCTTTTAATAAAAACACCGTATACGCTGCTCGCGCCGCTTGGACAAGGCGTAATGAGCTCTGAAAGCACTTACATGTCCTCTAAAGCTGTGACCAAAACTTCGTCTCGTCCGCAGTGTCACCGTCTACGATTTGCGTCGAAACGGAGGTTTGCTGCGCTGCACCCGCGGCGTCACGCGCTTGCATTGTAAACACGGAGGCAACGGAGGCGGCTGAGGCAAGCAATGGACGCGTCACCACGTGATCTAACATGGCAGCGCCCACGGGAGCGCCGGGAAAAGGGTCAATAAGCATACACAGTAACTCTACTAGGTAATAATGTCACTGGAACCTGACTTGGAACTCTGCTTGGAAATTGCGCGCGAGGCCCGCGCGCGGCTGCCGCAGAAAGCCAGCGTCTTGGAGCATGGCCTTCGAGATTGCTCGCGCAGTCTCGGAGCCCATATTTGAAGATAATTTGGAAATTACAGCACAAAGGTATTCGGTCGCCATGCTTCGAGATAGCTTGGCAATTGCAGTGCAACGTAACGATGTGACGAGGGTAACAACGAGAGTGACATATGAAATGACGCATTCATACATAGTATACACGAGCACAAAGTATCAAGTAACTAAAGTCTCTGGTCGAGGCCACTCTCTCTGGAAAAGGCTTTCTAGGCGTGCAAGGCACTGTACCAGCGCTTCTCCAAGGTCCAAGTTCATGGTGCAGCTCTAAGGATCTGCCAGGTACATTCAGGGCAGGTTCGTTTAATTCGTATTGCAGATTATCGGCGTTCTGTTTGAGTGTAAATTAATAGGTGTCAAGGGGAGGCAAACACATTCGAAAACCCCGGAGGATAAGGTTATGTGATGAAATTATGAAATTTGCTGATGACGGAGTTAGCCTGCTGACGTAAAACAACAGCAGCTGAAGATCGCTGCGACGAGCCTTCGTCCTGCAGTTGGCATAAATTAGGCTGCTGATGACACTGATGGTGGTGGTGTTGATGCAAAAGTATGCAAAGAAATTAAACAAGAACATAAAGCGGAAACCTGCACACAATGCATGCGCAGGTAGTCGATCCTATTTCTGTATACCGGGGTGACGGATGCTACGGATGCTTAGTGATCTGTGGTAGAGGCCTTTTCCTGCAGCGGCAGACTTATCTGGACTGCTGTTGCTTCTGACGATGATCAACATTATAAGAGTTCTATGCTTATTAAAGTGAACCCCCCCCCCCCCCTTTTTTTTTTTTGCCTATTTCTGCGTTGTCGGCGTCGGCTGCCTCGCCGAGTAGAAGTGGTCGCTACTCTAGCCGGCATACTGTCCCTATGGGAATACGATCACTTTCGAGTGAAGTTTCGCCTGACTGTACGCGGCTGAAATCGTTTGTGGTGCTATTGAAAGCTGGCTGTCTTCGCACAATGCCAGGAACGCTTTAAACCATCTACCCTTTCATCTGTTTCGACTCGTCCGGGGTTGGTATTACCATCTTCTCAACTCTGATTGGCTGAGAGACCCGCTGCGGGTTCTCTTATTGGCTCAAAATGCCGCCATTACAGAATTTGGCGACATGGCGGAGTTTAACGATGTCCGGAATAGAACCCCCGGTGCCGGTTCATGCGAAAGTGATGATACATGATCGCCGAATGTGATCGTTAGAGAATATCACATTTGAATAAAACTCACCTTTGCTCTGCAAGGTTCGCCACCGTGACTGATGACCGTTACGCGACGCTTTCGACTCCACAATCCGCTTGCGCGTTTCTCGTCGTGAGGCGACGCGTTTTTTTTTTACCCGCTCATCAAAGCTTCGCTCACACCGATTTCCAAAGTGCGTGTAATCTGCATGTTTGTTAATCGTTCCTGCGAAAGCTTAGCTTTCCAACTCTCTGGTAACACGTGTCGTCTGAACAGTGATTCCGCGGCGGCAGTGCACATGGCATGCGAAACCTAAAAGAGAAGAACACAAGAACTTCCTGGTTCGCGCGAAAGTCAAGGGCCATCAGCGCGTGTCGCCCTTGTTTGCGCGGCCTCGTCCCCGGCTTGGCCGGCCCTTTTGTCTATGGGTGAAGGCAGACAGGCAAAAAGCTACAAGCGTATCGCTCAAAACAAAACCCTTTCCAGTGCGTTCTTTGTTTGTTTGTTGCTTTCTGGCATTGTCATCCGGAGCAAGAGAAAGAGCGGAAGGACGAAACGTTTCCACCGAGTGGAAAATAAAACAAACAAGCTGGTGTTAATTTCGTCAAGCGGAAATAATTTATTTAGTTTCTCTAATAGATCGAGAGAGCAGAAAGGAGAGTATTTGATGAGAGCATAATTACTTAATTCTGACATGATATTTTCTACTTCATTTTTTTTTAGGTTAAACGAGGACGCAGACGATCTCTACGAGAGAAGAAAAAAAAATAGTTTGCATACAGATGTTGATGACGTCTCGACAACTGCGCGCTCGTGCATCACGGACGACCTCGCATGTTTTCATTTAGCGAAGTGACGTTTCTATGCAACTTCTATGCAACTATGCAACTTGCAACTTCGTGCACTGTGTGACTCCGCTTGCGTAGCTCAGCACACTTCGAGTTTTTTGTTGGATACCTGCAAAGTGGGTCAAGTCTGCCTATAATGCTGCAATGAAATGCGTGGCGGACGATGGGATCGAACTTCCAGCACAGCAAATCAATGCTCTAACCACTAGGTCTTGAATCGCCTGGCGCGTGCGTCAAGTGTCAATTTCTCGCATTCTTCGCTCGTGGCAGCTAGTGCTTTGAGGACGGTGTGTTAGACCGCACCGCATTCGGGATGAACCCAGATTATCCTTAAGACGGATACCTACAAAGTGTGTGAGGTCTGCATATAATGCTATCGCATTAAAGAAAAAAAAAAGGCTGCCAACTCTCAGAGCGCCTTGAATAAATTACTGTGATACTTGCTTCTGCGTTTAGGTTTCGGTATGCAGGAGGTGGAGGCGTCGTATGACGTCCAAATATACTGGCTCGCTACGTTACTGTGCTTGCAGGCTAAAAAAACGCGCGCAATGTAGTTCTTACTTTTACGAGTAACACCGTTATGCTATAGCCTTATTGATACACGACGCAATCAAATTTTGCTTTGTGTCGTGACGTCACCCTAATGTCGATGACGCCAGGTCATGCATTTGCGAGACGGCATTGAGACAGAAAAGAAAGGAAAGACAGGGACGTCAACCAGACTTACATTGCGGAAATAATGGACGCTATTCAATTACATCTCAACAGACGTTCTATTGAAGGCATCAGAAAGTCGAAACGTAACAGTACACCTATACTGATTTCTTTGCACGGGAATTCGCTTCAGTTTGCGGCCCTATACACGCGAGATAAGCGCGTGGTCCAACTCTTACAACTTCGAAGATATATGCCATGAACTTCTTACGCGCTTATCGATGGTATAGCGGAGGCTAAAGCGGCAGCGTTCATATTTAAGAAATAAGTTTCCTATGCGCCCTACAGAGAATAAATTTGCTATCTGGTCTACCCTTTTGTAATACCGCTTGACTAGAGGCTATTGATGTACGAATAAGCGAATATCGGTTTCGATTGAAGAATATTTACGCTGTCAACTTTACTCGATCTCCTATCGACGAAATTGTATATTAATTAAGGTCCTTGTTGATGTCTGTACAAGCAACGCTGAGAGCCAGTATAACAGATCTGGGATGGGAGAATTGGACGTCGACGTCGTCGAGTGTTTGTGTGTTTGACCACCGCATGATATCAGTCCACTCGAGAATGCAGTTGATCAAATGCGTGTGCGTGCGTATCGTGTGCAATTGGGAGAGAGGGAGCTTGTGACCACGTTTCTCGCTAACACAGACAGTATACTACGAAAGAAGCATAGCGAATGGGATGACGTTTGCGGCTGCGCTTCCTGCATAGGCGGCGGAGGCCCCGAAGAGCTTCACGCTGATAAGCTTACATTGTTTGATAAACGTACGAGAGGAGGCCATCCGCTCATGAGATCCTTCCGAGGAGCTGCCATACTGAACACAATCCGAGGAGCTATTGCGCCTATACCTTCTATACTGAGGGCCGGCAATAACGCACCCTGACAGCGCGTATTTGGAACTAAATTCTAGTATTGTCATTCAGGGCAAGCGGCGATTGTTTAACGAGTACATCTCGGCCTGTGTGCTACTGCTGCTTTTAGTGACTCGCTTCCACAAGTTCTATCTGACAGCCAAATTCCTTATGTTTAGAAATAAAAAAGAAGTATTCATTGAAAGACAGCGATATTTGCCTGGGTAAAAGTATTCACCTACATGCTACTCTGCAAGGGAAGGGGAGAAGGAAGGAAAAAAGCCCCAAAAGAAGGAGGGCAGAAGAAAGCAAAAAAAAAAAAAAAGTGCATCACTCGATATCTTCAGTCCGCGCTTGAGTACTGCTTGTCTGCATATAATATGAATCGTCTTGACTTCACTGCTGGCTTTTCATACGATCTAATCGTTGGAATAGCAGTTAGAGCTTTGAGAGGGAACCGGTTTATTGAAGGCAATCAAACCAAAAAGTCAACTGCTTGACGTTGCATGAATGGAGAGTGCCAGGTAGCTAGTATGCGCCGTTGTGTCGAAGGGCGTTGACCAATTGTTCTCATATAATATGTCTTGTACATTTATTTTATTTATTTATTTGTTTATACCTACAGCAGCCCGGTGAGGGCTATCGCAGGAGTGAGAGGGGTTATATATGAAAAAAAAAATAAAGAAAAAAAGTAATAATTAAATAACAAAGAAATCAAGCAAGACTGGACAAGTACAGCAAAATAAATTACTTAAAAACGTGGTCGCTTGTCGGTAATTGTAGACACAATCTTATTGAGGGGCAGACAACGAGCAGCGCCGCTTAAAGGGACAGACAACCGCTCAGAACATCAATTGAGATAACCCCACGGATGGAAAGATCGTCTATCGTATTGGCTAGAACGGGCCCTGTTTTTCTCATTAAACATGGATTTATTTTTTAAATTCTTCACTATCGAAAAATGACCTTTGGCGCCCCATGCGGCAAAAACATGAACGTACTTATGAGGTCTACCACGCGATCTTCTACTAGCGTACGCTGTTCCTGGTCTTTTTATTAATATTGAAATGCAGTAACATTCTTTACATTATAAGTTTTTTTTTCTAACTTACCATGTGCAGATAAGCCTTCGTTTGTAGTGAGTAGAAAAGTGGCGCTGCCTTCGCCTTCGTTTTCGATAACTTGGCTTGGCTCGTCTATCGACTGAATAACGACGATGGGGGCCAGCCCGCCATGACGTAGGCGTGTACTTGGGAAAAAAATGCGGTACAACTATACGAAAGGTCTGTACAGCAATGCAAACTTATTGTACCAGTCTGTTTACCTTTAAATGTGATTGGAAAGGTGACAAAAGAGGTAGTGAACCACAGTTGCACTCCCTCCAGTGAAAGCAGGACGATGGGCGGCTTTCACAATTTGCGAGGCGGGCTATCGGCATCGCTATCATTCGCAGCGTTGCTGGAGGAGGGACTCTTATTTTTTTTTTTTTTTTTAGAGGCTGCTCAGATCGAAAAATTCTGCTTACGAAATATCTACGCACTTTTAGAAGTAACTGCTGCAGGTGTAAACACTACCAAGGGTGAGCGTTTCGTTGCGCCATAAAAAAACTGGGTCCATAAATACCGGTTGCACGGGGAAAGAAGCTGAATTTGAAGATGTTAGCCCGTGCAGATGGGAGTGTAATGCTTAGTTAATAGTGACTCCGAGTTAATGATTCCTTATCAAACGTCAAGAAGGTGTTTGACAGGTGATAGGAAGAATTGACATAATGTTTTAGTATGAAATTCAGCGAGACTAGAGCTGGGGATAAAGAAATGTCGCGGTCGTAGCGGTGACAGATAAAGTGTGTTGTCTTCCTTTGAACGCTTTCTAACATATTATTTCATGTTGCTCATGAGACCAAACAACACACGCATACTCCAACACTGACTGTATCAGGGATTTATAAAATAGTTTAGTGTGCCCGGGTGCTCCCTTAGGTGTTCGTTTGAAGTATAGCCAAGCTTCTTCAGTGCTTTATTGCATATATAGTAAACGTGCTTCGATCGCGAGAGAGTATGATTGGAAATAACACCTAAGTAATTGTATATTCACGAACACTTAGTGGTGTTATTTCATTGGAGGAATGATTAAACACTGGAAGGTGAGGCTCGATTAGAAAATGTCATGACAATAACTGTTTCTCGAATATAAATTTTCATCTGTCGTGAATCGCACGACGCGTATGAAGTGTGGAAATGAATCATTAAGGTGATGATCATCAACAGGATACTTGCCGGTTTCATATAATACGCAATCATCGGCGTACAGACGAATTTGTTGAGGTGGTGCTACTGGGCGCGTCATTAATATATAATAACAACAGTGATGGGCCCAGCACTAACCCGTGTTGAACCCCGGACCAGACATCGACAACGCAGGAATCAGCTGAAACAAAGGTGACGTATTTGGAACGTTGATATAAAAAAAAACAAAAAAAAAAAACAAACAAACTAGTAATCCAGTTAACTGAGGCATAGTTTTTTTAGGATAGCGTTTAGTTTATATAAGAGCTTAGAATGAATTACTGTGGTGAATGCTACAGCAAAATGAAGATAGCGTCTATTTGGTTTCCAATATTCAAACCAAGGCAGATGTCATGGGTGCATTCAGTTAATTATGTTACAATGCTAAACGCACGTCTGAAGACATGTTGAATGTTAGTAAGGTATTTCTTGCCAGAAATTCCATAATGTGCTTGTAAATGATGTGTTCTAATATCTTACAGAAAGGAGAGGGTAATGAAGTGGGTCACAGTTACAGAGGTGCTGCTTATTTATTACCCTATTAATATACCTGGATAACCTGAGCTACTTTCAATTTTCAGTTATTCGGGAAGCACACTAGAAGTGAGAGATTTATTAAAAATAATGGTGAGGTACTGTGCAGTCCACATGGAATAACGATAAAGGAACACATTTGGGATTCCATCGGGGCCACAATAATTTTTAGTATCTATAGATTCAACACAAGATTCAAAACACCTACAACAGTGACTTCAATATCTTGAACAGAGCTTTGCGAGTTACTACCAAAAGAAGGCAACCTCGTCATTGCCCCGTGAAAAAACAAGAAAAAAAAAAAAACCGAGTGAGAATATTTATTTCGGGCATTAAAACTTCTGCAGGGTCATTGACAACCTCATCATTAACCTCAATCTTTGTTCGGTAAGGTTGAAGACTAAAACTTAAAATTTTAGGGCTTTCTCTGAGCAATACGAGGAAGTCGAACTTGGAAGAAGTAGTTTTGGGCTGACTGGGTCTCTAGACGAAGCTCCTCCTTTGCGTTAGCAAAGCGGGCAAAGGTGTTGTGTTTGTTTCAGTCTTTAGAGCGCCTGAGCCTTCGTACTCGACGTGAACGATGCAGATATCTCTGCTCATTCACAGAATTCGCGGGGTTTTTTGTTTTATGTGAATCGAAACGCTCAATACACATTTTAACCATATTTTCAAAGTATTTTACAAGGGGTATCAATATTACCACGAACACTCAGTGTCTTAAACGTGTCGAGATTGCCAGCAAGGTTATTTATTTATTTATTTATTTATTTATTTATTTATTTATTTATTTATTTATTATTTATTTATTATTTATTTATTTATTTATTTATTTATTTATTTATTTCACCATACTGCAGCCCCGAAGGGCTATCGCAGGAGTGGGGAAATACTTCAAAGATTCAACGTGACGGCGAGAAGAGAGACTGGTAAGTTGAAGACTAAGAAGATGGGAACTGGGTGAAAAGTACCTGTCAAAGCGACGATAAATGAAGCGTACAACTTTCTTCTAGACAGATTCAATTTTGTTGATGTCAGATATTTTGTGTGGGTTCCATACGAGAAAGCCATACTCCAGTATTGGACGAACGACCGTTTTGTAATTTGTAATTGAAGTGTCATTCGCTTTGTTCAAGTCACGAAGCTTGCTAAAAAAGAAAACATGGCTTCGGAACACAGCAATTAATAGTAACCAAGACACCCTTGTGGTCCGAGATAGCTTCCATGACTTCACATTAGAAGGTCTTGAACAGAACTTTCCCTGGTAGCGTCGTGCACCACTATAAAGATCTATAAAGAGATAAAGAAAAATCGATAGCGTCTGCAGCTAAGTGAGTATCACGACCGGAAAAAGACGGTAGGCCACTGGATACCAGGAATATTGAAATTTCCCATGCATATGAAGTTTGACGCAGAGTAATTCTGCGCATGCGTGAAAATGCTGGGGGCACGTTCTCCAACGGGATTTGATCTTGCGACCTTGTGATCTCTCGGTTGTGGCGCCGCCTTGCTTCGTGGAGGCGCCGTATACAGTCTCCCTGGTGCATCATGACCACGTGCTGTCACACGTCGCTCGAAACGTTTCCGCATACGCGTAGGCGGTCCATGTTTGACGTCACACTCACACCCCGCCGCGCCGACATGGGCATGGACCACGTGCCCTCGGTTGTGGTGTCCTTGTGGTGTGGTGCCCCTATGCTGTCTATCGCGGTCTCTTGGTGCCCTCATATGTGGCCCTTTAGTCACTGTACGCTGTACATTATAGCAGAATATGTTCTATCGATGCCACAGAGCCATAGTTGTCGCAACAGGGGCTTGTAGTTTGACCAAGGCGGTATAATGACATTGTTTGTGTACGCCACGTAAAGTCGTAGCCGATTGTAGAGTGTCTCTAATCTCCGGTGTAGTCGTCGTGTTTGGAATGACTTCATGCTACATGACAATGTATGTGTATCTGTTCATTCCAGTCAGCGTGAGATATCAAAGCCGAAAAGTTGTTCACCATCGGCCGTATAGCGCTGAATGCGCCTGTTCTCGTCAGATAAGCGAATGTAAGCAGCGTCAAGTGTGCTCAGTGTTCGGTAGGCAGATGACCGGAGAACGCCGAGCACTGACGGATCGCAATCTTCCGCAAAAAATTTCAGCCGTATGCCATATAATAACCTCCTCCCCATATATGAAGCAATTCTGACAGAAACGGCTGTTCTGTTAAAAAAAAAAAAAAAAAAAAAAAAAAGAAAAAGCGCACGTACAGATGCGAAGCGCCAATGGGAAAGGAACCAGCAACTTTCCGTTTAACGCCGATATTTTCCCTTGCTTTTGCGCCAAAGAAATTGTCGCAAGAACTGTACAACAAAGAACAGTGAGTGAGATTTTGACTTACCCATTTCTAGGAATCGCTGCTTAATCGGAGATTAGGTGTTCCCCTTCATACTGATGCGCTGTCTACACTTTTGAGTTCATGGATTGACATAGATTGCTTCGTTTATAGTTAAATGAACTCGACGGGAGCGGTTCAGTTAAATCAGAAGTCGAAGTGACCCAGATTGGCTTGACCACGCGTTCACGTGCACATTGCCTGAAGGGTTGGTTGAGTCGACCCGCCATTTACAGGTGAGCTCACCGAACCCGTCCCGCAGCGCCCCGCTGACGTTTGTCAGGAACCAGGCGACTGAATTTCGGTCCGACAAGCCAACTCGACACGACTTTGCCGGAATCTTGTAAACGTATATTTCGTGGGACATCCTGGGAGGTCTCACATATACAGAGTGTCTCACGCAACTTGTGCCAAAATTTAGAAATATGCGAGTTCCACGTAGCTGGACAGAAGCAAGGTAATATTGCTTGCCGTCGCTCGGAGCAAGTCACAGTATTTTTTGTATTCTGCCTAATTACATAATTAGTTAATATTGATAAATTAACTTTTCAAATATTATAATCAGAGCAAAATTGTGAATGAGAAAATTGTAGGCCGTCATGCAAAATTCCCAATCCATCTTTCTGTTGCTTAATACGGGCAACAGAATTTTTTTTTCTAAGCGTTAAAGAAAGCCCGCAAAATACGAAAAATTGTCGCATGACAAGTCGCGCGGCACTTCTCGACCGGAAAAACACGTTTCAACACGTCAACAAGCTGTTTCAACAACAAACACGTCAACAAACACGTCAACAAGCTGTTTGAGAAGTTAATTAATAATATCTAATTATGTAATTAGGCCAACTGCAAAAGAACAGTCTGACTTGCCCCAAGCGACGGCAGATAGCATTATACCTTGGTTCTGTCCAGCTACGTACACTTAAATTATGGCGCAAATTACGCGGGACACCCTGTATGCTCCGAAAGGTCGTCTCGCCAGACCACACATCAGCGGGGCGTTCTTTGCGCGTTGTTGTGTTTGTCACCTCGGCCTTGCGACAAACCATGCTGTGCCCCGACAAACCTGTCACGGCCGGATCACCGCTGAGCAAGCCCCTTTTCATTCCTCGCGTATATACCTGTGGTTACGTTAGTTTCCGACAGTGAGAGTGTTCTGTGAAGATTCCCGCTGTTCGCGCGGAGGGCACATTAATGTAGCGCGTTATTAATGAGTGTATGCCGAAGTTGCGCAACTCCCCAAAACGTTCTTGATGAATATGCATTACCTGCATTAAGGTTTTATGCATGTGTACTCGTGTCGCGTTCCGAAGACAATAGCACAGTTGAAACGGAGTCATAAATGCATATATAGAACTGTATGTAAAAAAAGGGACGAAGTCGTCAGTAACGCACGCGAAAGTCCACGCGAAGGTCGGTGTACACTTGAACAGTGACGCTGTATGCATCTGACACGGGCATACACAAAATGTAAATGATGTTCTCCGACAAGAGTGAATAAATATTGTAACGTAGATCGAAGACGGAGTCTTGAAAAATAGATGCTTCTCTTTAATGGCGGGCCAGAAGAAGAACGTGCAGCCTACGCGCTTCGTCGTCTTTCACGGCGCCGACCTTTGCGCGCGCCGTCCCGCTGTGCGTGAGCCCCACATCATTAGACAGTTTTAGTTTAGCGTGGTTACCGGAATAGCGGGCGTACCGGAATAGCGGGATTGAAGTGCGCATGCGCAGAACGCTAACCGACCCATACCGTTTACCGTGCGCACGCTATTTCTCAGAGTTAGCGTTACCGTGTTAGCGTGGTGTACGTAAAACATGGCGGCGGTCCCGGTCGCCCGCTTCGAACTGAATTTGGTGTTGTTTTGGTAGAATTCACTTCGTTCGTAGCAAATGACTGCGTAAACGGCTTTTGCTTAGTCTCATGCCGCTTCGCCGAGAGAGTATTATGGCTAATGTTGAGAAATTTTCGAGATCGCTTCTCGTTTCGAACGCGCCTAAGCCTAACGAGAGAAATTTTTTTTTGAGATGCGAGCGCCATCTGTCGCTAAAGTCGGGAGATAGGCGCGACGACGACATATGGCCTCTGAGATGGGAGGATTTCGGAGGCTATGGTAGACAGCATGTACTGCTTGTCTGTTTCGTTGCAGATCGACGGACATGTGAAGTAAAAATACAACGCGCTCCTGGCTTCCATTGCGCTGCCTATCGCACTTTCCGGACGCACACACACATAGAATTAGGTGCCCTGTGTATGCGAAATTCAAAGCTTAATGGAATAGCGTCCCGCACGTAAACTACGCTATCACGCTATACTAAAACTCTCTTTCTGCAAAGTTCGGTTGCGGAACGGTAACGTTATTTCCCGTAACCCCGCTATTACGCTAACGCTAAACTAAAACTGTCTATTGTGTCAATTGCCCCCCGTGCGAAAAGCGACCGTCTCGGTCGCGTCAAAAAGTTCTGTCAGCCATGACAAGAAATGGAGTTCCTCAGGTGCATCTGGGCGTTCACGTACGCGCATGGTATGGTTTCATGCGTACTACATGAACAACTTCAGCGCGAGGACGACGACGGAGCGAACGGGGGTCGGAACTGCAGGGGACGACTTCGTAAGTGACGTCGCTGAGGCGGCGTGTAACCTTGTAGGGACCGAAATACCGGCGGAGCAACTTTTCCGAGAGTCCACGGCGACGGATGGGCGTCCAGACCCACACGCAGTCGCCGGTATTGTAATGGACGTCGCGGCGACCCTGGTTGTATCGAAGGGTGTCGGTATGCTGTTGGCTCCGGATACGATGTCGAGCAAGCTGGCGGGCTTCTTCGGCTCTTTGTACGAACTCTTCCACGTGTTCGCTGGTCGGGCTAATATCATCCACAGGTAGCATGGCGTCAAGTGTTGACGTGACGTGGCGCCCGTATACAAGTTCGAACGGCGTAAACTGTGTAGTCTCTTGTACAGCAGTGTTATACGCGAAGGTGACATAGGGTAAAATCTCGTCCCACATTTTGTGCTCTACGTCGACATACATGGAGAGCATATCAGCCAGCGTTCTGTTCAGACGTTCCGTTAATCCATTGGTTTGAGGGTGATAGGCAGTGCTCTTGCGGTGAGAGCTATGTGTTAGCTGGAGAACGTCCTGCATAAGTTCGGCTGTAAATGCTGTACCGCGATCCGTGATGACAGCAGAAGGCGCACCATGTCGCAGGACGATGTGGTGAACGAAGAACTTGGCCACTTCATACGAGTTTGCTTGCGGAATAGCTTTGGTTTCGGCGTACCGGGTTAAGTAGTCGGTAGCGACGACTACCCATCTGTTGCGCGAAGAGGTCACTGGGAATGGCCCAAGTAGATCCATTCCTATTTGTTGGAACGGTGCTTGAGGAGGGTCCACAGGGTGGAGAAAGCCAGCCGGTTTAAAGGGCGGTTTCTTGCGGCGCTGACAATCGCGGCAGGTCTTCACGTAGCGTTGAACAGAAGAAAAAAGCCGGGGCCAGTAATACTTCTGTCGTATCCTTGCTAATGTCTTAGCGAATCCCAGGTGTCCCGCGCATGGCTCATCATGGCAGGCTTGCAAAATGTCTTGGCGCAGCGCCGACGGCACGACAAGGAGGTACGTATTTGGACCGCTTCCGCAGTTTTTCCTGTAAAGGACGTTGTTGCGCAAACAGTACGATGATAAGCCGCGCACGAGCGAGCGAGGTAAAACACCTTCAACTCCTTGAAGGTGCTCGATCAGCGGCAGCAGCTCAGGGTCAGCGCACTGGTGCTCAGCCATCTTTACGGCGTCGACAACGCCGACAAATGGCAAGTCATAGTCAGGGTCCGACGATGTCGTAGGGAGCGGTGCGCGGGACAAACAGTCAGCGTCACTGTGCTTCCTTCCAGATCGGTAGACAACGGTAACGTCGTACTCTTGTAAGCGCAGGCTCCAACGGGCTAGTCTGCCTGAAGGATCCTTGAGGTTGGCAAGCCAGCACAAGGCGTGGTGATCGCTGACAGCCTTAAAGGGTCTACCGTACAAGTAGGGTCGGAATTTACTAATTGCCCACACAACCGCTAAGCATTCTTTTTCAGTGGTTGAGTAGTTTTGCTCAGCCTTGGTGAGACTGCGGCTTGCATAAGCAATAGTACGTTCCGCACCATCTTGCCACTGCACAAGAACTGCGCCGAGACCCGCATTGCTGGCGTCAGTATGGATTTCTGTGTCTGCGTCTTCGTCGAAATGAGCAAGTATTGGGGCAGCTTGCAAACGCTGGCGCAATTCATTGAACGACTGCTGCTGCTCGTCCGCCCAAATGAATGGCACATCGTCGCGTGTAAGCCGTGTGAGAGGCTCAGCAATTGTCGAGAATCCCTCGACAAAGCGTCTATAATAGGCGCACAAACCAAGGAAGCGTTGGACAGCCTTCTTGTCTGTGGGTGGTGAAAACTCGGCGACGGCAGCTAACTTGTCGGGGTCTGGTCGGACGCCTTGAGGACCAACGACATGGCCGAGAAATTTGAGCTCTTGGAACCCAAAGTAGCATTTTTCGGGCTTGATGGTGAGGTCGGCAGTACGGATCGCAGCGAGGACGCTCTCGAGTCGTGCGAGGTGCTCGTCGAACGTGCTCGAGAACACGACGACGTCGTCCAAGTATACGAGGCAGGTTTGCCATTTGAGTTCAGCAAGCACGGTATCCATCATCCGCTGAAAGGTGGCAGGTGCGGAACAGAGACCGAAGGGGAGAACTTTGAACTCATAAAGGCCGTCAGGTGTCACAAACGCTGTTTTTTCACGATCCTGTTCATCAACTTCGATTTGCCAATATCCGGATTTAAGATCCAACGAAGAAAAGAACTTGGCATGTTGTAGACGATCCAATGCGTCGTCGATGCGTGGCAGTGGATAAACATCGCGCTTGGTGACACGGTTCAACTTTCTGTAATCTACACAGAAACGTAACGTGTTGTCTTTCTTTCTGACTAACACTACAGGGGAGGCCCACGGGCTTGTGGACGGCTGGATCACGTCGTCTTGGAGCATCTCTTTCACCTGCTGCTTGATCGCTTCCCTTTCCACTGGAGACACTCTGTAAGGATGCTGGCGAACAGGACGTGCGGATTCATCCGTAATAATGCGGTGCTTTGTGATGGACGTACGCCGTACTTTGGACGACGTTGAAAAACAGTCGGCAAACTCGTTCACGAGACTCAGTAGTCGGTCTTTCTGATGGTTTGGCAGCGTATCGTTAACGTGAATCCGTTCGTTTAGGCTGGGTAACTCAGATTGCTGAGACGATGCGATTTCCAATGTGCCAATGTCAGTAACATGAATGATTTCTCGAAGAAATGCGATTGTCGTTCCTCGTGGTACATGCCGATACTCGTTGCTAAAGTTTGTTAGCAAAACGACTGAACATTTGTTTTGCACCTCAAGAAGTCCTCTGGCTATGCAAATGTGGCGCTCAAGAAGCAGGGGGATGTTTGCCTCAGCAATTCCTTCGGCGACGTCCTCCAAGTCGCATCGGACAAGGGTAAGCACACTGCTCTTGGGTGGCAACGTGACGTGATCGTCTGCAACGCGTAGCGCGATGTCACGGTCGTTGTCATTACTGTGCGCTATGGCTTGCGTAGTAGCGAAACTGACTCTAGACTCTTGCAGGTCGATGATAGCGCCGTTCGCCTGAAGGAAATCCATGCCGAGTATAAGGTCCTTTGAACATTCAGGAAGAATGACGAAGTCGCCGATGTACGTGAAGCCTCGAATGTTGACTCGTGCCGTGCACCGGCCCATTGGGGTTAAGAGGTGCCCTCCCGCAGTACGAATCTGAGTTCCGGCCCATTGCGTCGAAACTTTGTTCAGCATACGTGCGAGATTCTGGCTGATGACAGACGTGTCCGCACCCGTGTCGATTAACGCCGTGACTTCGTGGTCATCTATGGTAACTGGCACGTCGCAAGATACTGACACCGAACTGCACCGATTTCTCTGCGTCTCAATTGCGTCATATCGCGGTCGTCGTAGTGGAGGATCTTCAGCGTTCGCAACGTCAGCGACCTCACCTCCGCAGGTCGCTGGACTCAGTTTTCCCGGGAAGCAGGGCTGGGTGAGCGACGCCTTGTTGCGCTCGGCGTGAAGAGGGGGCTGGAAGACCTGTTTCGGGCGGGTGACGGTGACCGGGTGTCATGGAATCGTGGGGCAAACGAGGTCCTGGCGTCCGCGAGGTAGGCTTCAATCTCTAGAGGGCGTTCGCCATTTCGTGGGCACGGGGCGTTCAGTGAAAATCCACGGAGCCCAGCTCGGCGGTAAGGACATGCCCTGTAGAGGTGGTCGGCTTCACCGCAATGAAAACACAAGGGCCTCCGGTCTGCAGTGCGCCATACGTCGCTCTTGCGGGGTGGTCGCGCTTCAGCCATGAATGGCGTGCGGCGAGGCCTGACGTCGCCAGTTGCTTGTTCCACGGCGCGCACTCCATGGAAGTCCGGCACGTCGCTCACACCGTGAAAAGTCGGCGACAACGAACTTCGCGCAACTTCCGCATACGACATGCGAGGCTGTGGCTGCCGTATCTCGGGCTGTGGTGTCTCGCTTCGCTCTGGGACTTGGACTGCCTGCCTGATTTCCTCTCGGATGACCTCAGCCAGAGCAAGTCGCGGTACCGATGCCGGAGCCACCTGAAGCTTCTGGAGCTCTTCTCTAACAACAAGCCTAATGAGCTCCCGCAAGGCGTCGGTATTGTCAACAGGTATAGTGAGATGGTCACGTGATAGGGTCGACACGTCGCGGTTGTACTGCCTTGTTCGCTGCTGCAGTGCCTTTTCCATTGATGTGGCTTCCGCGAGAAACTCTGCAACGGTCCTTGGTGGGTTGCGTATCAGGCCTCCGAATAGCTCTTGCTTGACACCACGCATTAAGTTCCTGAGCTTCTTTTCTTCCGGCATGGACGGATCCGCGCGTCGGAAAAGTCGGCACATATCCTCGACAAACATTGCGACGCTTTCGTTCGGCCGCTGTACTCTCGCCTGAATTGCAGATTCAGCTCGCTCCTTGCGATCGAGGCTGGCATATGTGCTGATTAGCTGCCGTCGGAATTCGTCCCATGTTGATAGGGCCGCCTCACGGTTCTCAAACCATGTCCGCGCATAGTCCTCGAGGGCAAAGTAGGCGTTGCGTAGCTTGCGCTCCGGAGTCCAGCCGTTGAATTCTGCGACACGCTCAAAGTGATCGAGCCAGTCCTCAACATCCTCGAAGGTGTCCCCATGGAAGGATTTGGGGATTAGCGGCTGATTAAGCACGACCTCGGTCGGTGCAGTTGAGGAAGAAGACGGAACTGATGTACTCATCGTTCTGACTCGGTTGGGCAGAGGCTCGTGCTCCGGTGGCAGTCCTTGAAGTCGACGGCTTGTCCGTACGTGAACAGGAGTCAGCTCGACCGGACTTCGTACTGGGCTTGTAGGCGGGGTTCGATCTGGGAGTGGTAGCATGTACCCAGCACCTCCACCAGAAAAATGTAACGTAGATCGAAGACGGAGTCTTGAAAAATAGATGCTTCTCTTTAATGGCAGACCAGAAGAAGACCGTGCAGCCTATGCGCTTCGTCGTCTTTCACGGCGCCGACCTTTGCGCGCGCCGTCCCGCTGTGCGTGAGCCCCACATCATTGTGTCAATACATACCTAGAAAAGATCCACAATTCTTTCTGATAAACCACTTGTAGTTCTGCGAACTCGTTAAACAAAAAGATCCAGATTTCACATTGAATTACCTGAAGCCAGTGCTATTCTACTCGTTACAGGCAAAGAAGTCCGAGATTCCCTCTTTTAGGAGCCAAAGCACGTTCTATTCAACTCGTTACTGGCAATGAGCTGCATTTCTTCATTAACACATACCTAGAAAAGATCCACAATTCTTTCTGATAAACCATTTGTAGTTCGCCGAACTCGTTACCCGAAAATCGCCAGATTTCAGATTGAATTACCTGGATCCAGTGCTATGCTACTCGTTACAGGCAAAGAAGTTCGAGATTTCATCGTTTAGGAGCCAAAGCACGTTCTATTCAACTCGTTACTGGCAATGAGCTGCATTTCTTCGTTAACACATACCTAGAAAAGATCCACAATTCTTTCTGATAAACCATTTGTAGTTCTGCGAACTCGTTACCCGAAAATCGCCAGATTTCAGATTGAATTACCTGGATCCAGTGCTATGCTACTCGTTACAGGCAAAGAAGTTCGAGATTTCATTCGTTTAGGCGCCAAAGCACGTTCTATTCAACTCGTTACTGGCAATGAGCTGCATTTCTTCGTTAACACATACCTAGAAAAGATCCACAATTCTTTCTGATAAACCATTTGTAGTTTTGCTAACTCGTTACCCGAAAATCGCCAGATTTCAGATTGAATTACCTGGAGCCAGTGCTGTTCTACTCGTTACAGGCAAAGAAGTTCGAGATTTCGTCGTTTAGGAGCCAAAGCACGTTCTATTCAACTCGTTACTGGCAATGAGCTGCATTTCTTCGTTAACACATACCTAGAAAAGATCCACAATTCTTTCTGATAAACCATTTGTAGTTCTGCGAACTCGTTACCCGAAAATCGCCAGATTTCAGATTGAATTACATGAGCCAGTGCTATTCTACTCGTTACAGGCAAAGAAGTTCGAGATTTCAATCGTTTAGGAGCCAAAGCACGTTCTATTCAACTCGTTACTGGCAATGAGCTGCATTTCTTCGTTAACACATACCTAGAAAAGATCCACAATTCTTTCTGATAAACCATTTGTAGTTCTGCGAACTCGTTACCCGAAAATCGCCAGATTTCAGATTGAATTACCTGGAGCCAGTGCTAGTTCTACTCGTTACAGGCAAAGAAGTTCGAGATTTCGTCGTTTAGGAGCCAAAGCACGTTCTATTCAACTCGTTACTGGCAATGAGCTGCATTTCTTCGTTAACACATACCTAGAAAAGATCCACAATTCTTTCTGATAAACCATTTGTAGTTCTGCGAACTCGTTACCCGAAAATCGCCAGATTTCAGATTGAATTACCTGGAGCCAGTGCTATTCTACTCGTTACAGGCAAAGAAGTTCGAGATTTCGTCGTTTAGGAGCCAAAGCACGTTCTATTCAACTCGTTACTGGCAATGAGCTGCATTTCTTCGTTAACACATACCTAGAAAAGATCCACAATTCTTTCTGATAAACCATTTGTAGTTCTGCGAACTCGTTACCCGAAAATCGCCAGATTTCAGATTGAATTACCTGGAGCCAGTGCTATTCTACTCGTTACAGGCAAAGAAGTTCGAGATTTCAGTCGTTTAGGAGCCAAAGCACGTTCTATTCAACTCGTTACTGGCAATGAGCTGCATTTCTTCGTTAACACATACCTAGAAAAGATCCACAATTCTTTCTGATAAACCATTTGTAGTTCTGCGAACTCGTTACCCGAAAATCGCCAGATTTCAGATTGAATTACCTGGAGCCAGTGCTAGTTCTACTCGTTACAGGCAAAGAAGTTCGAGATTTCGTCGTTTAGGAGCCAAAGCACGTTCTATTCAACTCGTTACTGGCAATGAGCTGCATTTCTTCGTTAACACATACCTAGAAAAGATCCACAATTCTTTCTGATAAACCATTTGTAGTTCTGCGAACTCGTTACCCGAAAATCGCCAGATTTCAGATTGAATTACCTGGAGCCAGTGCTATTCTACTCGTTACAGGCAAAGAAGTTCGAGATTTCGTCGTTAGGAGCCAAAGCACGTTCTATTCAACTCGTTACTGGCAATGAGCTGCATTTCTTCGTTAACACATACCTAGAAAAGATCCACAATTCTTTCTGATAAACCATTTGTAGTTCTGCGAACTCGTTACCCGAAAATAGCCAGATTTCAGATTGAATTACCTGGAGCCAGTGCTATTCTACTCGTTACAGGCAAAGAAGTTCGAGATTCCGTCGTTTAGGAGCCAAAGCACGTTCTATTCAACTCGTTACTGGCAATGAGCTGCATTTCTTCGTTAACACATACCTAGAAAAGATCCACAATTCTTTCTGATAAACCATTTGTAGTTCTGCGAACTCGTTACCCGAAAATCGCCAGATTTCAGATTGAATTACCTGGAGCCAGTGCTATTCTACTCGTTACAGGCAAAGAAGTTCGAGATTTCGTCGTTTAGGAGCCAAAGCACGTTCTATTCAACTCGTTACTGGCAATGAGCTGCATTTCTTCGTTAACACATACCTAGAAAAGATCCACAATTCTTTCTGATAAACCATTTGTAGTTTTGCTAACTCGTTACCCGAAAATCGCCAGATTTCAGATTGAATTACCTGGAGCCAGTGCTGTTCTACTCGTTACAGGCAAAGAAGTTCGAGATTTCGTCGTTTAGGAGCCAAAGCACGTTCTATTCAACTCGTTACTGGCAATGAGCTGCATTTCTTCGTTAACACATACCTAGAAAAGATCCACAATTCTTTCTGATAAACCATTTGTAGTTCTGCGAACTCGTTACCCGAAAATCGCCAGATTTCAGATTGAATTACCTGGAGCCAGTGCTATTCTACTCGTTACAGGCAAAGAAGTTCGAGATTTCATCGTTTAGGAGCCAAAGCACGTTCTATTCAACTCGTTACTGGCAATGAGCTGCATTTCTTCGTTAACACATACCTAGAAAAGATCCACAATTCTTTCTGATAAACCATTTGTAGTTCTGCGAACTCGTTACCCGAAAATCGCCAGATTTCAGATTGAATTACCTGGAGCCAGTGCTGTTCTACTCGTTACAGGCAAAGAAGTTCGAGATTTCGTCGTTTAGGAGCCAAAGCACGTTCTATTCAACTCGTTACTGGCAATGAGCTGCATTTCTTCGTTAACACATACCTAGAAAAGATCCACAATTCTTTCTGATAAACCATTTGTAGTTCTGCGAACTCGTTACCCGAAAATCGCCAGATTTCAGATTGAATTACCTGGAGCCAGTGCTATTCTACTCGTTACAGGCAAAGAAGTTCGAGATTCGTCGTTTAGGAGCCAAAGCACGTTCTATTCAACTCGTTACTGGCAATGAGCTGCATTTCTTCGTTAACACATACCTAGAAAAGATCCACAATTCTTTCTGATAAACCATTTGTAGTTCTGCGAACTCGTTACCCGAAAATCGCCAGATTTCAGATTGAATTACCTGGAGCCAGTGCTATTCTACTCGTTACAGGCAAAGAAGTTCGAGATTTCAGTCGTTTAGGAGCCAAAGCACGTTCTATTCAACTCGTTACTGGCAATGAGCTGCATTTCTTCGTTAACACATACCTAGAAAAGATCCACAATTCTTTCTGATAAACCATTTGTAGTTCTGCGAACTCGTTACCCGAAAATCGCCAGATTTCAGATTGAATTACCTGGAGCCAGTGCTATTCTACTCGTTACAGGCAAAGAAGTTCGAGATTTCGTCGTTTAGGAGCCAAAGCACGTTCTATTCAACTCGTTACTGGCAATGAGCTGCATTTCTTCGTTAACACATACCTAGAAAAGATCCACAATTCTTTCTGATAAACCATTTGTAGTTCTGCGAACTCGTTACCCGAAAATCGCCAGATTTCAGATTGAATTACCTGGAGCCAGTGCTATTCTACTCGTTACAGGCAAAGAAGTTCGAGATTTCGTCGTTTAGGAGCCAAAGCACGTTCTATTCAACTCGTTACTGGCAATGAGCTGCATTTCTTCGTTAACACATACCTAGAAAAGATCCACAATTCTTTCTGATAAACCATTTGTAGTTCTGCGAACTCGTTACCCGAAAATCGCCAGATTTCAGATTGAATTACCTGGAGCCAGTGCTATTCTACTCGTTACAGGCAAAGAAGTTCGAGATTTCGTCGTTTAGGAGCCAAAGCACGTTCTATTCAACTCGTTACTGGCAATGAGCTGCATTTCTTCGTTAACACATACCTAGAAAAGATCCACAATTCTTTCTGATAAACCATTTGTAGTTCTGCGAACTCGTTACCCGAAAATCGCCAGATTTCAGATTGAATTACCTGGAGCCAGTGCTATTCTACTCGTTACAGGCAAAGAAGTCCGAGATTCCGTCGTTTAGGAGCCAAAGCACGTTCTATTCAACTCGTTACTGGCAATGAGCTGCATTTCTTCGTTAACACATACCTAGAAAAGATCCACAATTCTTTCTGATAAACCATTTGTAGTTCGGCGAACTCGTTACCCGAAAATCGCCAGATTTCAGATTGAATTACCTGGAGCCAGTGCTATTCTACTCGTTACAGGCAAAGAAGTTCGAGATTTCGTCGTTTAGGAGCCAAAGCACGTTCTATTCAACTCGTTACTGGCAATGAGCTGCATTTCTTCGTTAACACATACCTAGAAAAGATCCACAATTCTTTCTGATAAACCATTTGTAGTTCGGCGAACTCGTTACCCGAAAATCGCCAGATTTCAGATTGAATTACCTGGAGCCAGTGCTATTCTACTCGTTACAGGCAAAGAAGTTCGAGATTTCGTCGTTTAGGAGCCAAAGCACGTTCTATTCAACTCGTTACTGGCAATGAGCTGCATTTCTTCGTTAACACATACCTAGAAAAGATCCACAATTCTTTCTGATAAACCATTTGTAGTTCTGCGAACTCGTTACCCGAAAATCGCCAGATTTCAGATTGAATTACCTGGAGCCAGTGCTATTCTACTCGTTACAGGCAAAGAAGTTCGAGATTTCGTCGTTTAGGAGCCAAAGCACGTTCTATTCAACTCGTTACTGGCAATGAGCTGCATTTCTTCGTTAACACATACCTAGAAAAGATCCACAATTCTTTCTGATAAACCATTTGTAGTTCTGCGAACTCGTTACCCGAAAATCGCCAGATTTCAGATTGAATTACCTGGAGCCAGTGCTATTCTACTCGTTACAGGCAAAGAAGTTCGAGATTTCGTCGTTTAGGAGCCAAAGCACGTTCTATTCAACTCGTTACTGGCAATGAGCTGCATTTCTTCGTTAACACATACCTAGAAAAGATCCACAATTCTTTCTGATAAACCATTTGTAGTTCTGCGAACTCGTTACCCGAAAATCGCCAGATTTCAGATTGAATTACCTGGAGCCAGTGCTATTCTACTCGTTACAGGCAAAGAAGTTCGAGATTTCGTCGTTCAGGAGCTAAAGCACGTTCTATTCAACTCGTTACTGGCAATGAGCTGCATTTCTTCGTTAACACATACCTAGAAAAGATCCACAATTCTTTCTGATAAACCATTTGTAGTTCTGCGAACTCGTTACCCGAAAATAGCCAGATTTCAGATTGAATTACCTGGAGCCAGTGCTATTCTACTCGTTACAGGCAAAGAAGTCCGAGATTCCGTCGTTTAGGAGCCAAAGCACGTTCTATTCAACTCGTTACTGGCAATGAGCTGCATTTCTTCATTAACACATACCTAGAAAAGATCCACAATTCTTTCTGATAAACCATTTGTAGTTCGCCGAACTCGTTACCCGAAAATCGCGAGATTTCAGATTGAATTACCTGGAGCCAGTGCTGTTCTACTCGTTACAGGCAAAGAAGTTCGAGATTTCGTCGTTTAGGAGCCAAAGCACGTTCTATTCAACTCGTTACTGGCAATGAGCTGCATTTCTTCGTTAACACATACCTAGAAAAGATCCACAATTCTTTCTGATAAACCATTTGTAGTTCTGCGAACTCGTTACCCGAAAATCGCCAGATTTCAGATTGAATTACCTGGAGCCAGTGCTATTCTACTCGTTACAGGCAAAGAAGTTCGAGATTTCATCGTTTAGGAGCCAAAGCACGTTCTATTCAACTCGTTACTGGCAATGAGCTGCATTTCTTCGTTAACACATACCTAGAAAAGATCCACAATTCTTTCTGATAAACCATTTGTAGTTCTGCGAACTCGTTACCCGAAAATCGCCAGATTTCAGATTGAATTACCTGGAGCCAGTGCTGTTCTACTCGTTACAGGCAAAGAAGTTCGAGATTTCGTCGTTTAGGAGCCAAAGCACGTTCTATTCAACTCGTTACTGGCAATGAGCTGCATTTCTTCCTTAATACTGTAACGTAGATCGAAGACGGAGTCTTGAAAAATAGATGCTTCTCTTTAATGGCGGACCAGAAGAAGACCGTGCAGCCTACGCGCTTCGTCGTCTTTCACGGCGCCGACCTTTGCGCGCGCCGTCCCGCTGTGCGTGAGCCCCACATCATTGTGTCAATTGCCCCCCGTGCGAAAAGCGACCGTCTCGGTCGCGTCAAAAAGTTCTGTCAGCCATGACAAGAAATGGAGTTCCTCAGGTGCATCTGGGCGTTCACGTACGCGCATGGTATGGTTTCATGCGTACTACATGAACAACTTCAGCGCGAGGACGACGACGGAGCGAACCGAAGTCGGAACTGCAGGGGACGACTTCGTAAGTGACGTCGCTGAGGCGGCGCGTAACCTTGTAGGGACCGAAATACCGGCGGAGCAACTTTTCCGAGAGTCCACGGCGACGGATGGGCGTCCAGACCCACACGCAGTCGCCGGTATTGTAATGGACGTCGCGGCGACCCTGGTTGTATCGAAGGGTGTCGGTATGCTGTTGGCTCCGGATACGATGTCGAGCAAGCTGGCGGGCTTCTTCGGCTCTTTGTACGAACTCTTCCACGTGTTCGCTGGTCGGGCTAATATCATCCACAGGTAGCATGGCGTCAAGTGTTGACGTGACGTGGCGCCCGTATACAAGTTCGAACGGCGTAAACTGTGTAGTCTCTTGTACAGCAGTGTTATACGCGAAGGTGACATAGGGTAAAATCTCGTCCCACATTTTGTGCTCTACGTCGACATACATGGAGAGCATATCAGCCAGCGTTCTGTTCAGACGTTCCGTTAATCCATTGGTTTGAGGGTGATAGGCAGTGCTCTTGCGGTGAGAGCTATGTGTTAGCTGGAGAACGTCCTGCATAAGTTCGGCTGTAAATGCGGTACCGCGATCCGTGATGACAGCAGAAGGCGCACCATGTCGCAGGACGATGTGGTGAACGAAGAACTTGGCCACTTCATACGAGTTTGCTTGCGGAATAGCTTTGGTTTCGGCGTACCGGGTTAAGTAGTCGGTAGCGACGACTACCCATCTATTGCGCGAAGAGGTCACTGGGAATGGCCCAAGTAGATCCATTCCTATTTGTTGGAACGGTGCTTGAGGAGGGTCCACAGGGTGGAGAAAGCCAGCCGGTTTAAAGGGCGGTTTCTTGCGGCGCTGACAATCGCGGCAGGTCTTCACGTAGCGTTGAACAGAAGAAAAAAGCCGGGGCCAGTAATACTTCTGTCGTATCCTTGCTAATGTCTTAGCGAATCCCAGGTGTCCCGCGCATGGCTCATCATGGCAGGCTTGCAAAATGTCTTGGCGCAGCGCCGACGGCACGACAAGGAGGTACGTATTTGGACCGCTTCCGCAGTTTTTCCTGTAAAGGACGTTGTTGCGCAAACAGTACGATGATAAGCCGCGCACGAGCGAGCGAGGTAAAACACCTTCAACTCCTTGAAGGTGCTCGATCAGCGGCAGCAGCTCAGGGTCAGCGCACTGGTGCTCAGCCATCTTTACGGCGTCGACAACGCCGACAAATGGCAAGTCATAGTCAGGGTCCGACGATGTCGTAGGGAGCGGTGCGCGGGACAAACAGTCAGCGTCACTGTGCTTCCTTCCAGATCGGTAGACAACGGTAACGTCGTACTCTTGTAAGCGCAGGCTCCAACGGGCTAGTCTGCCTGAAGGATCCTTGAGGTTGGCAAGCCAGCACAAGGCGTGGTGATCGCTGACAGCCTTAAAGGGTCTACCGTACAAGTAGGGTCGGAATTTACTAATTACCCACACAACCGCTAAGCATTCTTTTTCAGTGGTTGAGTAATTTTGCTCAGCCTTGGTGAGACTGCGGCTTGCATAAGCAATAGTACGTTCCGCACCATCTTGCCACTGCACAAGAACTGCGCCGAGACCCGCATTGCTGGCGTCAGTATGGATTTCTGTGTCTGCGTCTTCGTCGAAATGAGCAAGTATTGGGGCAGCTTGCAAACGCTGGCGCAATTCATTGAACGACTGCTGCTGCTCGTCCGCCCAAATGAATGGCACATCGTCGCGTGTAAGCCGTGTGAGAGGCTCAGCAATTGTCGAGAATCCCTCGACAAAGCGTCTATAATAGGCGCACAAACCAAGGAAGCGTTGGACAGCCTTCTTGTCTGTGGGTGGTGAAAACTCGGCGACGGCAGCTAACTTGTCGGGGTCTGGTCGGACGCCTTGAGGACCAACGACATGGCCGAGAAATTTGAGCTCTTGGAACCCAAAGTAGCATTTTTCGGGCTTGATGGTGAGGTCGGCAGTACGGATCGCAGCGAGGACGCTCTCGAGTCGTGCGAGGTGCTCGTCGAACGTGCTCGAGAACACGACGACGTCGTCCAAGTATACGAGGCAGGTTTGCCATTTGAGTTCAGCAAGCACGGTATCCATCATCCGCTGAAAGGTGGCCGGTGCGGAACAGAGACCGAAGGGGAGAACTTTGAACTCATAAAGGCCGTCAGGTGTCACAAACGCTGTTTTTTCACGATCCTGTTCATCAACTTCGATTTGCCAATATCCGGATTTAAGATCCAACGAAGAAAAGAACTTGGCATGTTGTAGACGATCCAATGCGTCGTCGATGCGTGGCAGTGGATAAACATCGCGCTTGGTGACACGGTTCAACTTTCTGTAATCTACACAGAAACGTAACGTGTTGTCTTTCTTTCTGACTAACACTACAGGGGAGGCCCACGGGCTTGTGGACGGCTGGATCACGTCGTCTTGGAGCATCTCTTTCACCTGCTGCTTGATCGCTTCCCTTTCCACTGGAGACACTCTGTAAGGATGCTGGCGAACAGGACGTGCGGATTCATCCGTAATAATGCGGTGCTTTGTGATGGACGTACGCCGTACTTTGGACGACGTTGAAAAACAGTCGGCAAACTCGTTCACGAGACTCAGTAGTCGGTCTTTCTGATGGTTTGGCAGCGTATCGTTAACGTGAATCCGTTCGTTTAGGCTGGGTAACTCAGATTGCTGAGACGATGCGATTTCCAATGTGCCAATGTCAGTAACATGAATGATTTCTCGAAGAAATGCGATTGTCGTTCCTCGTGGTACATGCCGATACTCGTTGCTAAAGTTTGTTAGCAAAACGACTGAACATTTGTTTTGCACCTCAAGAAGTCCTCTGGCTATGCAAATGTGGCGCTCAAGAAGCAGGGGGATGTTTGCCTCAGCAATTCCTTCGGCGACGTCCTCCAAGTCGCATCGGACAAGGGTAAGCACACTGCTCTTGGGTGGCAACGTGACGTGATCGTCTGCAACGCGTAGCGCGATGTCACGGTCGTTGTCATTACTGTGCGCTATGGCTTGCGTAGTAGCGAAACTGACTCTAGACTCTTGCAGGTCGATGATAGCGCCGTTCGCCTGAAGGAAATCCATGCCGAGTATAAGGTCCTTTGAACATTCAGGAAGAATGACGAAGTCGCCGATGTACGTGAAGCCTCGAATGTTGACTCGTGCCGTGCACCGGCCCATTGGGGTTAAGAGGTGCCCTCCCGCAGTACGAATCTGAGTTCCGGCCCATTGCGTCGAAACTTTGTTCAGCATACGTGCGAGATTCTGGCTGATGACAGACGTGTCCGCACCCGTGTCGATTAACGCCGTGACTTCGTGGTCATCTATGGTAACTGGCACGTCGCAAGATACTGACACCGAACTGCACCGATTTCTCTGCGTCTCAATTGCGTCATATCGCGGTCGTCGTAGTGGAGGATCTTCAGCGTTCGCAACGTCAGCGACCTCACCTCCGCAGGTCGCTGGACTCAGTTTTCCCGGGAAGCAGGGCTGGGTGAGCGACGCCTTGTTGCGCTCGGCGTGAAGAGGGGGCTGGAAGACCTGTTTCGGGCGGGTGACGGTGACCGGGTGTCATGGAATCGTGGGGCAAACGAGGTCCTGGCGTCCGCGAGGTAGGCTTCAATCTCTAGAGGGCGTTCGCCATTTCGTGGGCACGGGGCGTTCAGTGAAAATCCACGGAGCCCAGCTCGGCGGTAAGGACATGCCCTGTAGAGGTGGTCGGCTTCACCGCAATGAAAACACAAGGGCCTCCGGTCTGCAGTGCGCCATACGTCGCTCTTGCGGGGTGGTCGCGCTTCAGCCATGAATGGCGTGCGGCGAGGCCTGACGTCGCCAGTTGCTTGTTCCACGGCGCGCACTCCATGGAAGTCCGGCACGTCGCTCACACCGTGAAAAGTCGGCGACAACGAACTTCGCGCAACTTCCGCATACGACATGCGAGGCTGTGGCTGCCGTATCTCGGGCTGTGGTGTCTCGCTTCGCTCTGGGACTTGGACTGCCTGCCTGATTTCCTCTCGGATGACCTCAGCCAGAGCAAGTCGCGGTACCGATGCCGGAGCCACCTGAAGCTTCTGGAGCTCTTCTCTAACAACAAGCCTAATGAGCTCCCGCAAGGCGTCGGTATTGTCAACAGGTATAGTGAGATGGTCACGTGATAGGGTCGACACGTCGCGGTTGTACTGCCTTGTTCGCTGCTGCAGTGCCTTTTCCATTGATGTGGCTTCCGCGAGAAACTCTGCAACGGTCCTTGGTGGGTTGCGTATCAGGCCTCCGAATAGCTCTTGCTTGACACCACGCATTAAGTTCCTGAGCTTCTTTTCTTCCGGCATGGACGGATCCGCGCGTCGGAAAAGTCGGCACATATCCTCGACAAACATTGCGACGCTTTCGTTCGGCCGCTGTACTCTCGCCTGAATTGCAGATTCAGCTCGCTCCTTGCGATCGAGGCTGGCATATGTGCTGATTAGCTGCCGTCGGAATTCGTCCCATGTTGATAGGGCCGCCTCACGGTTCTCAAACCATGTCCGCGCATAGTCCTCGAGGGCAAAGTAGGCGTTGCGTAGCTTGCGCTCCGGAGTCCAGCCGTTGAATTCTGCGACACGCTCAAAGTGATCGAGCCAGTCCTCAACATCCTCGAAGGTGTCCCCATGGAAGGATTTGGGGATTAGCGGCTGATTAAGCACGACCTCGGTCGGTGCAGTTGAGGAAGAAGACGGAACTGATGTACTCATCGTTCTGACTCGGTTGGGCAGAGGCTCGTGCTCCGGTGGCAGTCCTTGAAGTCGACGGCTTGTCCGTACGTGAACAGGAGTCAGCTCGACCGGACTTCGTACTGGGCTTGTAGGCGGGGTTCGATCTGGGAGTGGTAGCATGTACCCAGCACCTCCACCAGAAAAATGTAACGTAGATCGAAGACGGAGTCTTGAAAAATAGATGCTCTTGTCTTGTCTTGTTTCCCAAACTCTGGCGCATACCCACTACGGGGATTGGCCAAGAAGCAGGCGGTTTCAATTATGATGCTTCTCTTTAATGGCGGGCCAGAAGAAGAACGTGCAGCCTACGCGCTTCGTCGTCTTTCACGGCGCCGACCTTTGCGCGCGCCGTCCCGCTGTGCGTGAGCCCCACATCATTGTGTCAATATATATATATAATATATATATGGGTAGGTTTCAGAAAGCTGGTCGGGCCCCAGCTTCCCCTCCCCCCCCCCCCCCCCCCGGAAAAATGAAAACTTCCCGCCTATGCATTGCAGGCAAAAGGCCAGTTCACTATCAAATGTGCAGAGCGATACATTTGTGACTGCACTACCTGTACAGTGTACTGCTACGTATGAAATGAGTATTCACTCTTTTCGCGGCGATCCCGTGAGCGCCGCCTTGTTTGATCACGTGGTGACGCGTCCATTACTTGCCTCAGCTGCCTCCGTCGCTTCCTTGTTTACAATGGATGGGCATGACGCCCGGTGCGGCGCAGAAAACCTCTGTATTGGCGGGCATTGTGGACGGTGACTGGGTGAACGACGCGAAGCTTTGGCCACAGCTTCAGAGGACATGCAAGCGCTTTCCGAGCTCATTACGCCCTTTCCAAACGGCACGAGCAGCATAAACGGGGCTTGTACTAAAGGTACGTGGCACTAGAAATGTATTCCAAGCTGTCCAACCCTTCCCGCTTATGAATTAAGGATTAGAGTGTTTTGCTCTTCGTTATTTATTTGGCAAACACTTTGAAGCAGCGGCCTTGTCATGTTGCTGACTCAGTAAAGTGCATCGGTGTGTTTTTGTGCCTAATCGCTCGCCGCTGTGCTTAATTTCGACAGATTTGTCCTTGCCGAGCACAAAAGCTTGGATCCTAGATGTTCTGTACTTTGTAATAGCTTGTAGCAAAGATGTGTTATCAATAGTCATTCGCTTACTGTGACCGCAACGAAACATTTAGCTTTGACCATTCGTGCGCTGACGGTGCATTGATTGAAGTGTCACTTATCCGTGGTACGTTGGCGATAGAGTGCGCATACGTTTGCATGCGAGTTGGGCTAGATGCGTGTAGACAATGGGCGAGAAACTTACTATGTCAGGAAGTAGCGCTACTCCCTTTGCCATTGTTTAACGAGCGGTGCACTCTTGCCGACGTTCTGTGGTTGAAGTCCTTTCTTTGGAAGTTAGCAATACAACGCTGGCAGATGAGCGAATTTTTTATAATCATGGAAAGGCTGTGTATCGTGAAGGTCCGGCAACACAGGCAGTCTAGCAGTGGTCCGTGAACTGGGTCACACGGATTCGTTCCATTTCTTAATATGCCAATCACCATTTTTGCAGCCGACTACGGCACACATCTTCCCTCTACCAGTCTACATTTTGCAGCATGAATAGAGCACAGTGCGTTAGCAAACACCCAGCTGGATTTCCGACAGCTGATCGCACAGAAGAAGGGCAGAAGTTGCCAACGGTTTTGTATTCGTGCGCTTTCACCGAGGCAACATGCAGCGCGCCGCCGACGGCGCCATCTCGTTCCTCTGGAGCAAATTGCTCCGCGAAAAGGGTCAATAAGAAGCTGACATTAGCTTTGTTGTCAGCAGTATAGTCATCTGGAGGGTGCAGGTTGCACATGAAGATTAAAGTAGTTCGACAGACACCTTTTGTATTACTCTCATGCATGACTACATAGACTGTAATGTTGATTACAATATCTTGCTAGGCTGCATGGGTACACCAAGCATGAAATATTTTTGAAGAGCAAGTGAAGGACAAGCAGTGAACTGGATGAAATTGGAGGCACGACGACGCAGCGAACGTGCCAGTTTGTACAAAGGACAGGTTTAAAGAGCATTCGTTTTATTCGTATTAAGAAACGGCGTCATGAACGTTAAAAAAAAATGCAGGAGGAGGATCAAACACACAGTATATACCAAATCTTGCATTGCATAAAATCTGTAACTGTAACGAACACACTTTAAAAATGACCTCTCTCTCTATATATATATTTATATATACGTATAAAATAAAAACTTTTTCAGCAGTTACCACACTTTTCAACATTTGTTACAAGAAGGAAAGGGCCACAGGTACGCCTATTATTGAGAGCTTTGGAGCCAGACTGCTCGTCACCCGACAGATAGACACATCTTGCCAAAACACTAAGCACACTTATGCCGCACCAGACGCAGAACAAGCTGCTTAAAATGTATTCTCAATGCCTGCTGTAACTGCCATTGAATGCCAATATCCGATGTGCTAGCTAATGCCAAGGTGACAAACGGTGAGGCTCCTTCTGGGCCAAAGGCTTTTTCTTATAATGCAGCCATCAGAACACACAAATTCATTAGGTGCCGAAGTGAGGCTCAGAAGCGGCAAGAAGATTTAACATGTTGCGCCACTAAAGCTGTGAACTGAACTTTGCTTGTAAACGCTTGTGGATTGTGCTATTGTGGACGCAAGTGTGCGGAAAATTACTTCTCTGCTCAATCTCGCATGGCAAGCACAAAATTTGGCATAAAAGGCTGCACGAGACCACCTTCTTTCTATGTCTATAAGCACAATGCATGCCTATTTTATGCAAAATGGTTGCTGAGTACTACTACGCTGCACTTAAATGGTAGTGCAATGCCGACCATTCCAGCCAGATAAGAATTAAAAGAAATTTCAGGATTAGAAACAACATAAGAAATCGGCCATTTTTACTTGCATTGTCTGAGGCTCTCGACATCCTGGCTCTCGAATTCCAAGACGTGGGAGTTAGAATGTGCCACACACTTGCTTCCCGAGCACACACTACCACAGATGTCAACGACTACAGAGCATGAATGCTACACTGCAAGCAGTCCACAAAAGCACACCTAACGATCCTCACTCGGCACAACTGATGCCTCACAATGACCCACTGAATGGTAAATCTCAGGACCTACTTCACATACAAAGCTGCAAACACACAGAAATGGGGAGGGAAAAAAAAAGTGATTTCACCATAGGTGCAACAGACAGAAGACCACAAGTACGAAATCAAGGAGGTACCATGCAGGGTAACCATAATTGGATGTTTACAAACCAAACAGTGTGTTTCATGGTGAAGAGCACAGTTCTTTACATTAAGACACTGCAATTTCCACATGCAAAAATTCTTCTCACATTAACACATTGCAAAAGACAATAAGAAATGAGGCAAAAGATGCGAGCCAAGAACCTGCACCAAGGCAGGACTGAAATCATATCGAGATGCTACTTTAATTACAAACCTTGACATATATTCCTTGCATAACATTGAAGGAGAAACTTCACAAAAAAGAAAAAGAAATGCCTATGAGATTCTCCAACTACAGATCCAACAGTGACTGACATTATTTCCCTGTACAACCTGCACTGCTGCAGTCATGACTTCTTGCAACAAGCATGGAACTTCATTCCTCGCCCCTTCATCCACGATGAGCACAACGCCAAGTCTTGTAAGCGGCATTCCATGAACTACAGAATGCACTCCACAAAGTGCTGCTGCCTACACAGCGAGACTTCCACCTGGCCTTGTCTTCCAGCCCATTTTTGAGACTCGGGTTCCACTGTACAAAATGGAACTGTTCACTCTATATGGGTCGCTCAAGAGCTAGGCTACCACAGTCAGAAAGCAAAAAAGCTCGCAATGCGAAAAAAAGGAAAAAAATAGTCACAAAAGGAGACCTGAAGGCACCAATGCTCAGGCATCTTGACAGCATGTATGCTTGTACACGTTGAGAGTTTTTAACATAAGAGCAAATATCTACAATGCAAGCATAGGCACAACTGTGACATTGTGGTTGAAACAATAGTAGCGCTGCAATTTTCATAACCAGGTTCCTCGATTGTACAATGGTTAAAACACTGACTTTCTGTCTATAAAGCAACTCGCGCTGCCATATTCATGCATCTAGCTTGTCCGCCTCCCTGCTGCACCTGAACTTCACTGCATGATTGAGCACCCGTTTTGCCATTCATACTGGATGAGCTAACGATCATGGATCGTACGACAGACCGTTGTGGCACAAGAAAAGGGCCATACAAAACGGAGTATTGTACAGGCCAGCTCCTCTCAACCTGCTCCAACATAATGTTAGCGACTCTTTGCCAACTCCTTCCCCATTACAACTTTTAACGCATATACTAAGCAAAATTTCATGCCTGCAACAAGAGTAAATAGATTTTACAGAAGCTGGCTTGCTGTGTTTTGTTTGCAAGGCTGAGTTCAAAGCATAAAGCATGAAATGATTCTTTTTGAGAGCTTGACGGCAGCATGTGGCAGCCTGACATAGCGATACACTTAGCCAACATGGGAACTGCTGAATAGACATAATACAGGCTGAAACTCGTTCTCTTGCTCTTAAATTCAGGACTTGTAGTAACATTCATTTTAATCCTTTAACCTGACAACAAAGTAAGATGATATTCAATATGCTTTAGGTCTGTTGCACATACAAAGCTCAATGACCCTCAAAGAGATGGCTATGTCTGCAAAAAAAAAAAAAATACCAAGGGAGGAACACACCACCCAAAATATACAGCAAACAAATTCCTCTCTTATACCCCAGCACACTGTAGCAAACGGAGTATGAAAATATTGCAGAAACAAACCAAACACATGAAGTCAGGAGTCAAATACCAATTTGAACAAGCTGCAAACTGCAGGGAAAAAATAAAAATAAAGTTATGTTCGCCTTGTCTTGCATGTTCCGCTGAACAGTGTTGCACCAAGAACACAAGCGTAAATTTATCAACAGTCTAGCAGTGGAAAATGGGCCAGCGTATGCATTAATCAATCACTCAAGACTTGTCTTCTCATGGTACAGACAATGGCAGCATGCACCAATCTTGTTCTTGGACACTGCTGCAACACGGCCTGTGAGCTGGCATGCCCATGCACACATGACTGTCTCTGGGTATACATGCATACGGACAGTGGATTTCACTGCGTTGTTGGCTTGCTAGAAGAGAAACTAAGCCTGCAGTGAGCTCTTTGCAAGGTATTTAATGATATTCAGAACAGATTTTCCACCAACTTTTTCCTTTTCTTTTTTCAATTTCTGCAAAAACTCATGAAAAATCAGAAACACGTGGTCTTTTTAAAAAAAGCTGCATTTTTTTAGCAGACAGATGAAGAATCAACCTGCTGCAGGTATGTTTCAAAATGTATTTTTGATAACCTTTCTGCCAGCGGTGCAGGGGACTTGCTTAATACTGAGTGAGGCCGTATGCTCAACAGCGAAAGTGCGCCTGTGGATCATGCAAAAGACTATCTTGCCTGCTTCTGTGAGTCTGCTCAAGAGTTGCTGTACCCGTCAGTACAAAAAGAAAGAAAGCAGGTTTACGCAATAACGAGCATCACAGGCAGGATGTGGGCGGGAAGAAGTTAACAAGTTGTATTTTTAGGCTTAACTATAAACTATGATACTATAACTACATATATTGTCTTATGTACATACTACTTAAAAACACGCCCAGTAATGTCTTTGTCAAAACTGAGAAGGTAACATTATAAGAGACAGGGAGAGAACACAGATATAAAACAAGCAGGCATAACTGAGGTGTACTCTTGACGACAGTAAAATAATGCGCGAGGAACGTAAGTCAGAATTCTAGAACACTCCCCCTCGACAGAAAATAGTGGCCAAGGTAGTTCATTGACAGGACAAGAGCTTTGACACAACAGGACAAGCGAGGTACTGGACGCAGAAAAAAAAAGTCACTCTGCCTGACGCACAACAAAAACTGCCGCAAGAAAAAAATGCGCACCGTTGCACTTAGGGAAAGTTTCTCGGCCTCGTATCAAAGTAATAAAAAAAAAAAGTTAAACGCCTCGTAAGCTGAGCTGCTAGGTTTTTCCCAAAAGAAAACACCACTGTCGGGAATGTTGAAGCGAGATGCTTTATAAAAAAAGGGCATAGGAAGCATAGACCAGAACCATGCCGAGACCGGGTAGACACCGAGAAAGTCGGTACTACTAGCAGCTTATGAAAGTGCCCTTCTGTGAGGTGCCAGCTAAGCTGTTACACTGCTCTTTCCAGTTGCTGCAGTCTTTCTCAATTCTGTGCATTCTCTTGACCCTTCCTCTCTTTCCTATGTTTGGCCAGCATAGGCGGTGAGCCGCTCATTTTGTGTCCCCTGAATACCATACCTAATGATATCTATGAATAGTAAATTGGGGAGGGGTGGGGAATAAGACAAGTTGGGCTTGGAAAACAAAGAAAGCAGTCAGGTCCCAATGTTCGGCAAAAACTGACTCCCAGCCTGTAGGGAGAGACCAGACAAACAGTGCACATAGTGCTGCCTTCAAACGCACAGGCACTGGCCCGAGGGCAGGAAAGGGCAGAATGCAAGGAATGCATATGTTCCAAGGTAAAGCAGTGAGAAGCTCTGTGGCAGCATGAAACAAGCAGTCGCGACCAAAGTCGTGAAAGCTGTGCTCTGTTCTTGCTACGTCAAGAAAGGCACTTTGTTGTGCGAGATCCAATAGCAGGGTTAGGAGGTTCTTGCAAGAAAGATTGTCATTTAGCATGCCCTCAACTACTGCAGCACTAAAAGCACGCGGATATGTGTCAATGGAGACAAATCTTGGAGGCAGTTCTGATAACAATGCAACTCTGTCTCGTGGTCACGAAAGTGATCAATGCACATGAAAGTGGCTGTAAAGAACCTACAGATAGTGACACTTGAAATTGCACAATCAAGTTCCTCCACAGAGGTGTACTTCTGGAAGCATGGCAACATCTCGTCTTGCAAGGAAGTCAGCTAGAAGAGATTCACTTGTGCAACTTCCTTGGGTCTTGGAATTAAATTTAGAGTGCTGTGCAAAGCAGAACGTTATGGCCACATTTTCGACACAGTTATCGGAACCACCTGTGCCGACTAAAGGTGAATTCACATTACAAATCGAAACAGCCGATTCAGCCCACAGAAGAGACAGCAAACTTTCAGCAACGCCCTCGCGCATTTCCCGAATTAGTGCCGTTGAGATATGTAATGCTCTGTCTGCAAGATAAATCTGAATCTGCAATTTGATAAACACATCAGTTTACCTTTAACAAGATTACACTGCCAGATTGGCCAGCATAGGCGGTGAGCCGCTCATTTTGTGTCTCCCTTGAATACCATGCCAAATGATATCTATGAATAGTAAATTGGGGAGGGGTGGGGAATGAAATAAGTTGGGCTTGGAAAACAAAGAAAGCAGTCAGGTTCCAATGTTCGGCAAAAAACTGACTCCCAGCCTGTAGGGGAGAGACCAGAACCTTGCAGTTTTACTGAAGCAGCTTTCTTCACGGGGCAGGATGTTGCAATGTCCACAGCAGTAACCTCTGTGAGGTAGCTTAATTTTCATCATCAGAGAAAACGCCACATTGAGTACAGACACGATGGTACAGCCAAGCTAAGTGTGCTGTGTTGGCTCCCACCACAGCGATGGCTGATGAGCCAGTCATGACAGAAGGTGCAAAGTGCCAATGAAGCCAGTGCTAGTGCAATGTTGAATCATTTAGCTAGCACAGAATTGTGACACTTTCTTTTTTCAAGCTGAACACATTATACAAAGCACATGAGGTAATTGTACTTTTGATTCTCGTCAATTCGCTGTCTGTCAGCAAGAGCTGTTAACAGAATTTGATTCACAGTCAAGTGGCAACTTTTCATCTCCCTGCATCGCTACCACTGCACGCTACTGAGAATTGCTGCACGGATGATGTATCAAGAACATTCTGGAAAGACAAGTGCTGACCACCGAAGACAAAAGCATGCAGCTGTGACAACGGCCACAGCAAAGTGTAGAAGCTTATGGGTGAAAAGCTGTGAGCAATCGCTGAAGGCACAAACAGTGGCAGCATCCATGTTGACCTCTGTGAACCTATAAAAATCCTCACCAAGTCCCTCAGTCAATGTCACACGACTTGTGTGGTACATGGGAGACACCTCCATGCAGCCAAAAAAATTCAGGACCATTTGGTGAAGCTATCCCTTGAGTTAGTTTGATTAGGCACTGCACCTCAACACTGGTGTAGCTACACCCACCACATAGACCCAAACAAAGCTTTTGTGTCAAGAGCACAATGGAATGTACGTGCAGCAGTGGCCTCCAAGCAAATCAAGCCTTCCGACCTTGTAGTGGTCGCAAGTATTTAAGGTCAAACAACATTGCCTCTTGACCGAAAGAGGCCTTGCACCAGCGCTCCCCTGCAATTTCTACAGGGAGGTGTTGCAAGGAAAATTCCTCAGGATCTCCACTCTCCAGCACTCTCACACAGAAGCTGATGCTGCCAAGTTAAAAAAATGTTGAAAGTTTTTGGAGTGCGGACCACTACAGATGAAGGACTGCATTTTCCTCCAGTTTCCGGAGCCAAGTTGAGGTGTCAATTTGAGGACTGTTTAAAAGTGTGGAGGCCACCATCTCCCTTCCCTTAGTTACAGCGCTGAGTACTTCCCAGTGTGGATGAAGAGGTGCAACACGCAGCATGCTAGCTGCGACAAGAATGCAATAAATAGCTGCTGCAGCCAGCTACATGCACGACTGCTCAGTTTGAGCCATGCATGTCTACTGTATAGGGTTTTACTCCTAGGAGCTTTCTGCCACCAACTACAGAAGTTAAATGATGTGCGGTGATAGGTGCATAAATTTTTATCTATTGCGTCCTGCACCAGCAATACTACGAATTGCTTGCTCTCTTCCCTGTGCGAGACCACCACTCATGACATTATCATGACATAGCAGCCAAGACATAGCAGCACGTAGGAGAAGCAAGCAGTGAGAAGTTGTGTGGGCATTTACACATGCTATCCACTCAGGGACTTGGAAGTACTGCCCGATTAGGAATATCCGAGAATTGAATTCCACTAATGAAAGGTGCCAGCTCTTGCGGTGCCCTAACACCCATACAGCTGGAATTGCGTGACAGACGCTACAACACTGCCCTAAAACTAAGCCCATTGTTGCCAGCATGTTGTCAAAAACCTGTTGAAGTAATGGGTCAGTGTCCAGTTAACCTTGTGGTGGGCCCTCGTTGTAACAGGGTAGACAACTTACTGCAGTTAGTTTGCAAGAGATTCCCCTTGAGTAAGAGCAAGCAAGCTCTGTTCCGCACAACACTCCAGTCGATTGAGGGCCATGGTTAAAGCAGAGTGCCCCTAAAGTATATGGCAGCTGAAGTCAAGTGAAAATGGCAAGCATTTTACAATGAGCAACAGGTTCGCACTGGACGCTTTAGGCCACTAGCTCAACACTGAACACCTCAAGCGCTGAGCCATATTCATTATTGATCACTATAAACGAGACATGCATCTTGCGACATGCCATTCGGCATAATTTCTCACTGAATTAACTAACACTTGTTGGCAGCGCATTTCTGCTGTATGCCTCGTCAAAGTACAGGAAAACCTCCTTAATACGTAGTTGGCAGAGAACGTGGATCAGGTATGCACATCGTCATCCATGACGATGAGGTGGAAGTGCGCGAAGCATTGGGAGCAGGAAACACGTCCTGGCTACCGTGTTTTGATGTCACTATCGGTGGCAACTGTAGTCTGGAAAAGGCCCGTGCGTCGCAATTTTGCTATTTATGGTCGGCGCGTGTGCCATTTCAGAGTCCATGCTTGTATGCGCTGAAAAATTAAGTAAATACTACGCACTACCCATTTCGAATGTGTTAAGCGACTACGGTTTAAGCAGTCAGCCAATACATTAGGTTCAATGGTGACAGGGCGGGGGATCCGTCACCACTATATTTAAACCAGAATTACTTATTAAGCAGGTACGTATTAACAAGGTGTTACTATACTTGACAGTGCTGAAAGGGAGGGGTGTGAACCCATACCTTTCGTTTGTCATGCCTGCTTTTGCTGCCCACAGAAACTACAACTATTCTCAAAACAAATGATCAACAGAGAAGGCAGCCCACTGGTTGCGTCTTTCTCCATTGACTGCCCAAAGTAAAAGATGCCACGACATGTTTGCCTGCTGCACAGACGAGTCCAAGCACAACAGAGGGAAGTGAATAGAAGAGGGGAAGGAGGGGGAGAGCTGAACAGATGGGTCAGTGCTTGAAGCCGGCAGAGCCGACGACTCCAAGGGAAGAACTCGCTCCTCCTTTCAATGTCATTACCCCGGCTCCTGAGGTCACGACATTGTTATCAAAGTCGTTGGCCGTTGGACAGCTTCCTCAGATATGGACCGAGGTGGCGGCCGTGTAGCGGGCTTCACCATGGAGCCTCCACTGGCTCGGACGATACTGCAGGCAAGGAAGAGTATTTAGGCACACAAGACATGTTCACAGATGATGAAACGGTGCAACACAATAAGCGTCTCGTGCTTTGCGCAGCCGATTTTGCCGAAAAACATGTCCCGCAATCGTGCTCGGCTTCGGCAGCAGGCCTTACAGATGCTCGTAGAGAAAGTGACAGAGCCGCAACTGAACCCAACGTCTAAACCATCAAACATTCATTGCAAGAAAGTTTCACTAAACACAGTCTCCCAACTGCAGTCCATTTTGCCCCACTGAAACTAGAATTATTGTTCAGCAAATACAGTCGTGAATGAATGATGGCATGAGTGTATGAGTTTCTTTTGCAGGTGTAAAACTGAAACACCCGGAGCACTCAACTTGAATATGTGTTGGGCATCTTATCAGATGCTTCATTGTACAATGTGCCTCTTGATTAATTCTGGCGTGAACGCATACAAGATTGATCATATGGCTTCAGGATTACGACTGCCATTGTGCTAGAACCAAACAAATGCACTCAGCACAACACTGAACACAGTATAACCCTGCTGATACGTTTTTCACGGTTTCACGTAATATCCAGGAAACGCAAGAGCCAAGAAACAGGAAAAATTTAGAAACGAGAGTGGTGGTGAACTGCACAAAATTTTTTTTAATTATTACGTTTGAATAAAAGTCGCAGTTTCGCCCGAAAGCCGAAGCATCGATTTCAATAGCAAATTAGTAGACAGGTATACAAGGTAAGGATAGTAGTATTAACGTCCATATAAACTTGTAAACATTCGCTAATTAACTATTATATTAACTAGCATGATGTCAGTGCCGCAGCAGCTGCAAGCGATGCGACCTTTGTGCTTTCTATCACTTCAACGCAAACTGAGCGCTGAGAACACACAGCACACACAAAGCTACGAGCCGCTGATGCGCCTACACTGCCTAGACGCGTGCCCCAAATGCAGATCGTTGATGCCAGAGTACAATGCCACGCAGGCATGCACTTTTTCCTTGTCGCAGATTGCGTTCAAGATACGGCGCCCACGCGGCCGCCGCCGGAGTGAACTCCCGACAATACGTCATAGGTGTCGCCTCCGGCACTTTGGGCGGCCAATCCCATCGTCAAGCCACCAAGCCAAGCGACATGAAAAGTCACATGGTGGCTTGAGCCGGCGCTGGGTGGCAGTTCAAATTGCATGATGCGGGAACGATCCCACAGTTGCGACGCAACAGTTGGGTTACCATGGGTCCTATGGAAGCGATGCCGGGACCGGCCGAAAAACGACGTAACAGCCAGGAAAATGCAGCACCCAGGAACGTAACAGCGGGTTTCTACTGTACTCTTGAAAGTGGGCTGTTGAGGGACTCACCTTGATGAGGAGCTGTCCAGCAGGCGTCTGGGGGTTGCGGTATGCATACAGCAGCCACACGCCAACGGCAACTACGAGCACCAGGATCATGATGACAGCGACCACCGTGCCAGAGCTGACAGCGTGCGATGATGAGGAACCGTCCGATGGCATAACTGGAATTTAATCGTCGGTATTTGTGATCTGCCCTCTAATTGGCGACAGTACTGCACTGCTTTTCCTTTCAGCTCCCCAAGCCCAGCATGCATATGCACTGCACGCATTATATGACACTAAAGCGCTGCCGGAAAGTTAACAGCCCAATCAATGAAAGAAATGCTCTATGTCCATGTAAAGGGCCCATCGCAGGTTTGGAAGTAAGAAACAAAGAAGTCCAATGTGTAAATTGTGTGCTTTGTGCAAAGTATTAGTAAACCGGCAAACATTGCAAAAACGGTGGGGAATTCGAAGCAATAACCAGTCCCTGCTTCTCAGAATAGCTGATCTTTACACCCAGATGATACTGAAGATGCATTAAGCTTGTTACAGACCTACAATGCACCCACTGGTTGGTGTACTCTTTGCAAAAGTCAATTTTACTTTGCTGTAGGTCAATTCCTTCCTTGGTTGCCGAGGCAAAGTTGCATGCAGCACCAGCTTCCATTGGGCGGCAGGTGCATGCCTTGTTCCTACATGCACCTACCGTGCAGGGCTTACCGCAGCTGTGATGACCCTTTATCTATGCTTGAAAGAATGCAATCAAACATGTTCTTTGTTGCAGTAAAGATCCCTGCATGCTGTGCATCTAAAGACACCCAAATGCCTCTATTAGTTTTGTCTATTATAAGCTCTGCCACCACTTAGAAGATTTCACAGTTTTGCTGTGATTGCGAACTCATTTGTGCACACTTAATTTTGGGTTTTCTACACTCCAAGCAAAGGGTGTATCTTGTCCCCGAACAATAATTGTCATCAGTATTATTGCTTGCATTCCTTTCTTGAAATTATGAGCTCACTACGTTCCTGTCAAGAATACTATGTTGTGCTGATGTGCATGCAGTTCGTGACCAAGAAGTACCGGGTGCACAGCGTTAAAGAAAGGGAATTGCATGCAGGATTCGTGATGATTTTTGTTTGGAGACAAGATAAGCAACAATGAGTGCAACCTTTTCTAAGAGTGATCGCTAAGCATCCCTCTAATCTGGCAGCACCAGACCGTGAAATATATCCGCCTAGAGGTTGTTGATGCACAGGGAATGCTCCTGCCTTTTCGTTAAAATGACTGCAATCCATAGTGCCTCGAGCAATTGGTGGACGTTACCGGCTGCACTGTGTGCTGCTGCATCACCGTGCACATCGTTGGTGTGAATGGAAACCACCTCAGGAATAGTACCGGTCGCTGCATACAAAAGGCAAACACTTGGCGTCACTCTACTATGTTGTAAACGTGGGCAAAATTGCATCCTGGTAATGCTGTACTTCGGGATTTATTGATGTGGTTTAATGTCCCAAAGAAATACTGGGCTACGAAGACAACATAGCAGGAGGGGATGGCTCCAGGTGAATACAGACTACCCAGAGTTATTATTCGATAGCAATTATATGGACACTCCAAAGCAGATTTCTGCCGTCGGCGTCGCCGTCGCCGTCAGGTTCCGTATGTAGTCAATGGAGATGAAATCGTAGCCGCGCGCCGCCGAACGCTGTATGTGCGAGTGAAAGGGGCGAGGGACGCGCGCTTCACGGGGAGTGAACGCACGGCGGAGAACAAACGCGCGTTCTGCGCTGTGCTCCCTTAAGGGCTGCAGGTAGGCGTCTCTTTCCTCCTTTACAATCACAATATATGTAGAGCAAACGCGCCCTTCTTCTGACGCACGAAAGGCCGTGGGGGGGGGGGGGGGGGGGGCTCAGGGAGGGAGGCGACGTTTAGCTGCGGCACCAAGTGCCTATTTATATCAGAGGCTCCCGGCAACAGTCACCAACGCCGCACGCATTTTGTGCGAACGCCGGCAAAACGCCGATGGCGTCGACAACAGTGCTGTGTGTTGCGGTGTGCTGCTGCATGTCCAAGTTGTACAGCGGAATAAAACTACTATCCTTACTCCGTATAGCTCTCTACTAAGTTGCTATCGCAATGATGCTTCGCCTTTCGGGGTGAAAACTGCGACAGCTTTTTAATGCACATTGAGTCCAAGTACAAGGTGCTTTACTTGATGTTGCATTTTCATGTCATGTGAAAAAAGTGTGCTTAGTTCAGCACAGAAGTAAGAAATGCATAATACCCTTACATTACACAGGAGACACTAACAAAACTATATAAGCACTTCTTTTTTGTAGTTACGAGCTTAAAAAACCCTACCCATTATATTCAGAACGTGCTATGAATATAACATGGGAAACTTCATTTTCCTATCTGTGCTTCTAACGCCATGTCAATGCGGTCTTGGATGCCGCTGGATGTGCCGGCTGTCGATCCGATGGCACCAGATGTAATGCAGCTAGGCCCAGCGGAATCAACGCGTCGGTAGAATGTGAGTCAGACGCAACAGGTGGTTCTGGCCGTTCCTCGGTAGAATGCTCCTCTTCGAATGCAACAAAAGGTCGTTCCGTCAGCGCGCCATCATCCGCGATCTTCAGCCGTGCGTCCATGGACACTTTAGTTTTTCCCGCAAGACTTGCGCGTCTTCTTTAAGCGAGCGTCTCCTGACATATCACCGTAATATGAAAAAAATGTGCGTGAGCCGCATGAATGCAAGGCGTAGCAGACGACCGAAACGGGAGCAATGAAGGACTGATAGCGGCGCGCGCAAAACACAAATAAAAACAAAATGGCCACCTCGGTCACTCGCGCCAGCCAACGGGAGGGGCGAAACGGGTAGGGGGGACTTGTCTTGCGAGTGCGCGCTCCGCCCAATCAGAGGCCTGCAACCACCCTTCGGGAAAGCGGCGAGGCTTCAGCTTGAGCGGCGCCAATCCGTTCAGCTTGAGCGAAGTCATTTTGAAGTGGCGCAAAATGCTCACAAAGAAACCAGCTACAAAACAAGCCCAAGATAGCGACGGTCAGGTGGCGGCTGCGCCCGCGGGCGTGCGGGAAGTTTGA